>NW_021703779.1:95853006-95937484 GCF_005190385.1 Monodon monoceros | reverse complement strand
TGTGTGTGTGTGTGTGTGTGTGTGTGTGTGTGTGTGTGTGTGTGTGTGGCTGAATGAAAGGAAAGGGAGATGGAGGTGATATACCATTTGGTCCCTTGACCTTGCCATATGAGTTAACATTTGAGACTTGTAGAAAAATGGGCTTTATACAACAGTTCAAGTAGCTGCTTACTAGGGAGACTCTGAAAATATGGGGAAATCAGTAATACTATTTCAGGGCCTGGATGATATTTTCCAAATTCTGCAAGGAGCATGACATAGCTTTGACTCATTCAGAATTCCAAAGGACAGTGTATCATCTTAGCACCTCACAGATTTGTAGCTGGGAAAGAATTAGGACATGGTTTCCTGTCATTCATACTATGGATTTGGGAAAAAGACACTATCAGTTCAGGCTACAATAAAAATTAACAGAGACTGAGTGGCTTAATAAACATTAACTTCTCACAGTTCTGGAGACTGGGAAGCTCAAGATCAAGGTGCTGAGAGGTTAGGCATCTGCTGAGAACTCCCTTCCTGGTTTGCAGATGGCGGTCTTCTCATTGTATCTTAACATGGCAGAAGGTAGAGAGAGAAAGAAGCAAGCTCTCCCATTTCTTTTCTTATGAGGGCACTAATCCCATCTTGAGGGCTCTACACTAATGACCTAATCACATCCCTAAGGTCTCATCTTCAAATGCTATCACATCGGGGATTACGATTTTAGCATATGAATTTTGGGAGGACATAAACATTTAGTCCGTGGCAGACACCATGACCAGGTACTATCTTCAAATATTTTATTGGACATGGTTCAAAAACAAGGGTGGAAATATAGCACAAAAATATTGCTTGTGAACATGTGTGAGACACATCAGTTTGAGTAAGATTTTTAAGAGATTTGGGTGTCCTGCATCAGCAATTGAAGTCATAAGCAAATACTATGGATTATAATTATTAATTCAACAATATTACTTGCTGGCAAGGTCTGGAGAAGTTTGAGCTACAGGCCACCTCTGTGCAATCTGGTGAACCCTGGAGTAGCATGTAGCAGTTTTGGTGTCTTTAACAGCAGTGACATGATTGTGACTCAGAAAAATTTGTATACAGTCTTAGATTCACCTAAGATGTACTTGTTACCACTTTTTAATAAGTCAAAGATGTGTTATTTGACTTAATAGTCTGCTGTGTGACCAGTACTCAAGACTCAGCAAGGGTTCATTATCATAAAGCCATTCTTAGCTAAAACAGCCTGAAGGTATATCCCTATCTCTAAGTTCCTCAAGCACATAGTCCTAGCAACACCACACTGAATAATTTATTAGACCATTGCATGTTTTATTATCATATTGTTATTATTATCATTATTTTTTTTGTTTACTCTTGGCTTTCCAACCCAACCTGAATCCTCTTTAAGAGCAACTGGACTATACTATACCTATTCAATGAGAACTACTGCATAGCTGATTGTTCTTTATATATTGTGTGTATATTATCTGTCAAATTTTCCAGATCCCTTGTACCTATGATCAGTCTCTATTTTTCCCTCTCACCAACCTGGATGTAGAACTCAGCTCACCATCACAATCACTGAAAAGAATCTAGTCCCATCTCAAACCCTACTCTTAATCTGATAGTAGAGAATCCATTTTTGGGCAACGTAGTAAATTTCTACAAAGGCCATCGATTGTTTATAAGGTACAGCTACAAAGCAGATACCTACATGATACAATTGTTCTTTATTAAGAATTTATCATTCATTCAGCTCTGAAGTCCTAACTTTCTTAAACATGGAGTGATCCATAACACAGCATTCACAATGAATTCTGACATGTTGCAATGGATTTTGGTGGGCATACAAGTGTGAAAAAAGTATCTCATCATTGTAGTACATTGTCTATTATAACTAGAGTGCAATTCCATTTCTCACTGTATCTTAAAGGGGGCCACGTTGGAATTTTGGGTGGGACAAGTGTTTGTTATGTGGGACACTGTGACACATCTGGCCAACACTCACTAAATGTTAGTATGGTACTCTAGTCATTGGACAATGAAAAACAGCACCAGACACTTGAAACTCATCTAAAATGAGGGTACTACTCTCCTTTGAGAATTACCACAAAGTTAATAATTTCTGCTAGTTAACAAAGTCTATCTATACTCAATTACTCTGTTAAGGCAACAACCAAGAGCAATGGCATTTAAATAGCATTGTTATAGTGGTAGCTACTAAAAATCATAGAAAAATATACACAGTTTCAAACAGTGTACAATTAGTCTGTCAACTCCCCAGAAGCATAGTGAAGCCCTTCATAAATAACCAAGAACTTGAGATTTCCGTATCATTATGCATTTGATGCAGCTGAGAAGGTCATTAGGCAGTTAAGTAACTCTCCAGAGATCCTAAAATGGTGTTTTGCAGTGTATCTTTGACACTTTTGATTTTTACACTTTACATTTGAATATCACTTTTAGAGTAATTTAAATGTAATTTGAAGGACTAAAATGGCTTTGTTAATCATCATTCTCAGATCAGGTTTCCTTGGATTAAGTAAGCTATAATGAATGCTATTTCATTGTTCCTCACTTAACTGATAGTAAACTTGGAACAGCTCAGTGAAGTACCTAAAGAGTATGAGATGCAGAATCTAAGCTCAAAAATCTATTTACTATAGGCAAGATAGTGTTTTTCTCCTGTTGTATAGATGCCAAGGTATCCAGACCCTGTGGAATAGACAGAAATTTTTTTTTGCAGATTTGTAGGCATTATTTCAAAATGTAATGGCCATTCCCACTGGTCATTGTATAAGAAATTAGCATTACAAAATGTGGGGTTGGAACACATAAAACCTTGGAGACCAAACCTGAGAGTTACTCCTGGTTACCTTCAAAGATGATAAATTAAAATTTCCCTGGAAAAGATACAAAATGAAATGAATCTGAAAATGGTGGTCTTTCTAATCTTCTAGGACCTTCCATATCAGACCCATCTGGTATGAAGAATGCTGAATGAGTATACATAGTATTTGCAATATGTGTCATCCAGACTTCAGGAGACCATGATAAATATTCTATATCTGTCTATATAATTTGAAACAAATAGCATGCCTCAGGACCTTGCAATGAAATTATTTTCATTGACTGATGTCCAGAGGGGATGAATAATTGCGTATGTGTATAGGGTGATAGGGATGCTGTAAAATAAAAATTATCATTGCCAAAATTCTCATGGAATTATATTTTCCTGCCTCAGGAATGAAATATGCTATCTATGGAAGCAGCAAAACTTTTCTTAAAAAAAGAAAATTAAATGAGGTTATATTTTAAATAGAACAGATGGCTTTATTTGTATCCCAAAATTTAACTGTCAAAATACTTTTTCTCCACATTGTGCAAGGAAGATTTATTAGAATTTATTACTATGTGAGAAGACAATGTCCTGCAGATCTGAGCAAAAGTCAAAGACAGCTGTCAAAGGACTTATAAAGATCTCCAAAAGTCCTCTCCTCTATAAAAGCAATGAGAACACTTGAAAAAATAGTCAAAATCAACCTTTCTTAAAACTCTGAATGCTAACTAAAGGCTTACAATAATCCAAGCAGTATTTCTTAAAGAAGAACAGTTGAATCTTGGTAAAAACAGCAAGGTTTGTGGGGTTTTAGATTGCCCTACTTCTATCCTCCACTCCCAGATCTGTGAGAATGTTGAAAACTAACAGCCTCACAACTATAGTTGCCACAAAAATATGAAAACCAGCACTCCAGCAACCACTGGAGGGAAGAGAAACAGGTTTGGATTTCTGCAAAATCCATCTTCTGATAATTGTCACTATTTGACATGTCTGGGGGCTCCCTGCATAGCTGCATTCTCAGGATTGTCTTTAATTGACCTGAGTCAGAGCTCCCTCTGTGCAAACAACATGATACCTAGGGAATTTGTTGAAAAAAAAATAGTGGTAATTATTTAATACTGCAGCTACCTAGACAGTGATACTTGTTGGAATTAATAAGAGGCTGACTAAAAAACTTAAAAGGAAAAACTGGTGCATGAGATGTTTGTAGCAGGCTTTGAAAAGCTCAACATATTCTGGGGACTCTAGAAAGTCACATGGTGTTCAGGGCTGTAGGCATGCCCATGAAAGACCTCTGAAAGCTCTAATCTCTCACCTCTGACTGACCGTAAGGCTCTGAATAAGCAAGAAGTATGGCTAAGGCAGAGCTGTAAACTGCAGAAGCACTGAAGGTATGTGTCAAGGAACATACAAAATCTTTTGGTGAAGGCCAGGAGAATTACTGGTTCATGGAATTTAACTAAATCTCTGTCCAAATATTAGCTGACCCCTGAACTAACCAAGCAGACATTTTACTTGCTGCATATGACAAGAAAACAGACTTTACAGAATTAGTCCAAGAAAGTCACTAAAAAATGAAGAAGAAGAATGACAACAAAAACAGCTAACAACAATGACAACAAACCCTGGGGAGAATGAAATTCTTATTCCCAGAGTCACCACATTATATTACTTAAAATGTCAGGTCAAGAAAATTAGAAGACATGCAAAGAAACAGGAATAGATGGCCCATATGAAAGAAAAAAGGCAATCAAGAGAAAATGTCCCTATGGAAGATGTTGGACTTACTTGATGAAGACTTTAAATTAGCTATTATAAAAATGTTCAAAAAACCAAATAGAGTTCTATACCAGATTTGAACTGGTAGAAGAATGAGTCAGGAAACTTGAAGACAGGTCAACTGTGATTATACTAAGGAACAGAAAGGAGAAAGAAGGAAGAATAATTATCTCAGAGGTCTGTAGGACATCACCAAATATACCAACATATATATAATGAGAGTTCCAGAAGGAAAAGAGAGAAAAGCCAGAAAGAGTATTTGAAAAAATATGATGAAAACATGAATATGCACAACTAAGTAGTTCAGTGACCAAACAGTAGGATTAACTAAGAAGTATCTACATCTACACACATCATAGACAAACTGCCAAAGCCAAAGCCAAAGCAAGAATCTCAAAAGCAATGAGTGAAATATAACTCTTATATACAAAGGATTCTCAATAAAAATAACAGTTGAACTCTCATCATAAATCATGGAGGCCAGAAGGCAGTGGGATGATATGTTTAACATGCTGAAAGGAAAAACCCATCAATCAATAATTTTATACCTAGCAAACTATGCTTCAGAAACAGATTTTAAGACATTAAAATTAAGTAGTAATGACTATCTTGATGAGAAAAAAAACAAAGTTGGAAGATTCACAATTCCCAATTTCAAAAGTTGCTGGAGACCTACAGTAATCAGTACACTGTGATACTGGCATAAGCCTTGACATATATGGAATAATATTGAGAGTCCAAACATAAACCCATGTATTTATGGTTAATTGAGTTTTGACAAGGGTGTCAATATATTTCAATAGAGAAAGAATAGCCTTTTCAACAAAAATGGTGATGGTACAACAGGATATCCACACACACAAGAAAAGGAAGTTAAACACCTAATTCACACTACATTAAAAAAATAACTAAAAATGAATCATATATCTAAATGTAAGAGTTCAAGCTATAAAACTCTTAGAAGAAAACTTAAATTGAGATTTTCCTGTGATCTGGCAACGGATTCTTAGAAATGACACCAAAAGCAAAAGTAACCAAAGAAAAACATTGATAAAATAGAGTTCATCTGAATTACAAACTTGTGCTTCAAAGGATCCCGTTAAGAAGTGCAAAGACAACCCACAGAATGGGAGAAAATACTTGCCAGTCATATATCTTATAAAAGACCTGTATCCAGAATATATAGTAAACTCTCATAAATCAACAACAAAAAGATTGATAATCTAATTTAAAAGTAGGCAAATGATTTGAATAGATATTTCTTCAAAGAAGATACACACATGACCAATAAGCACATGAAATGTTCAAAATCATTAGCCATCTGCATAATGCAAATCAAAATGGTATTAAGATACCAGTTTACACCCACCACAAGGATGACTATATTCAAAAGGAAGAACAAAAACAATTGCTTGTGAGGATGTAGAGAAATTAGAACTGAAGGTGATCAGAATATGCCATCACAAAACATGCCACTGTGGCATAAAGATTATTTTGAGTTTAAGGCAATTAAGAAACAGCAGATACAGGAAGAACTCTCTACCCTTCCCATTTCTACCTAAAAGCAGGGCATAAATTTAACTTTTGAAGTTATCCCCCCCTCCTCTACCAGGAAGAGGAGATGACTCATCACTGTAGATGGCATTGACTTGAGCCTACACAACTAACCTTACTAAACAGCCATTATCGAAACACAAAAGACCCCGAATAGCCAAAGCAATCTTGAGAACGAAAAACGGAGCTGGAGGAATCAGGCTCCCTGACTTCAGACTATACTACAAAGCTACAGTAATCAAGACAGTATGGTACTGGCACAAAAATAGAAAGATAGATCAATGGAACAGGATAGAAAGCCCAGAGATAAACCAACACACATATGGTCACCTTATCTTTGATAAAGGAGGCAGGAATGTACAGTGGAGAAAGGACAGCCTCTTCAATAAGTGATGCTGGGAAAACTCGACAGGCACAGGTAAAAGTATGAGATTAGAACACTCCCTAACACCATACACAAAAATAAGCTCAAAATGGATTCGAGACCTAAACGTAAGGCCAGAAACTATCAAACTCTTAGAGGAAAACATCGGCAGAACACTCTATGACATAAATCACAGCAAGATCCTTTTTGACCCACCTCCTAGAGAAATGGAAATAAAAATAAAGAAATGGGACCTAATGAAACTTCAAAGCTTTTGCACAGCAAAGGAAACCATAAACAAGACCAAAAGACAACCCTCAGAATGGGAGAAAATATTTGCAAATGAAGCAACTGACAAAGGATTAATCTCCAAAATTTACAAGCAGCTCATGCAGCTCAATAACAAAAAAACAAACAACCCAATCCGAAAATGGGCAGATGACCTAAATAGACATTTCTCCAAAGAAGATATACAGACTGCCAACAAACACATGAAAGAATGCTCAACATCATTAATCATTAGAGAAATGCAAATCAAAACTACAATGAGATATCATCTCACACCAGTCAGAATGGCCATCATCAAAAAATCTAGAAACAATAAATGCTGGAGAGGGTGTGGAGAAAAGGGAACACTCTTGCACTGCTGGTGGGAATGTGAATTGGTACAGTCACTATGGAGAACAGTGTGGAGGTTCCTTAAAAAACTACAAATAGAACTACCATACGACCCAGCAATCCCACTACTGGGCATATACCCTGAGAAAACCATAATTCAAAAAGAATCATGTACCAAAACGTTCATTGCAGCTCTATTTACAATAGCCTGGAGATGGAAACAACCTAAGTGCCCATCATCAGACGAATGGATAAAGAAGATGTGGCACATATATACAATGGAATATTACTCAGCCATAAAAAGAAATGAAATTGAGCTATTTGTAATGAGGTGGATGGACCTAGAGTCTGTCATACAGAGTGAAGTAAGTCAGAAAGAGAAAGACAAATACCATATGCTAACACATATATATGGAATTTAAGAAAAAAAAATGTCATGAAGAACCTAGGGGTAAGACAGGAATAAAGACACAGACGTACTGGAGAATGGACTTGAGGATATGGGGAGGGGGAAGGGTGAGCTGCGACAAAGCGAGCGAGAGGCATGGACATACATACACTACCAAACGTAAGGTAGATAGCTAGTGGGAAGCAGCCGCATAGCACAGGGAGATCAGCTTGGTTCTTTGCGACCGCCGGGAGGGGTGGGATAGGGAGGGTGGGAGGGAGGGAGACGCAAGAGGGAAGAGATATGGGAACATATGTGTATGTATAACTGATTCACTTTGTTATAAAGCAGAAACTAACACACCATTGTAAAGCAATTATACTCCAATAAAGATGTTAAAAATATAGCCATTATCTTTTATTAATTTTTCCTATATATTTATCTTCTCACAATTTACTGCTCTTAGAAGCCCAAGCCACTTCTCCTTCTTCTTGTCGGTTCTCCCCAATTTACTGCCCTTTGTTAAAGTGGCATATGAGTTCCTGGGCCTAACTGCTTCCTTGGGGTTTTTATTTCTTTCCTGTGAAGCTCATTTGTGAATGTGAAATCATCCTTTTTTCCCATTAATCTATCTTTTTTTTGGTTTAATCCCCGAAAACTGAACCTAAGAAGGTAAAGGATAAGCTTTTTCCCTCCTCTACAGAACCCTTATCCATTGCTGGTGGGAATGTGAAAAATGGTACAGTTGCTTTGGAAAACAGTTTGGCAGTTCCCCTGAAAATTAAATATAGAGTTACCATATTACCCAGAAATTTTACTTCTAGGTATACCCAAAAGAAATCCAAATAACAAGTATACACAGAAATTTGTGCAGGAATGTTCACAGCAGCATTATTCATAATAGCCATAGGGGGTAGAGAAATGGTGAGTGACTGCTAATGTGTACAAGGTTTCTTTTTGAGATGATGGAAATTTCTAAAATTTAACAATGGTACTCTTTGTGTAACTCTGTGAATATGTAATAAACTGCTGCTGTATGTATTTTTAAAGAGTAAATTTTATCTCAATAAAGTTGTTACAAAATTGATAATAAATCTGATTTAAAAGAATATCCACAATTTTTCAAAGATGTTAGTCTGTCATAGGAGGACATGTTCTATCAGACCCCTTCTGTTGCTGAAAGAACAGAGTAATATTTGTCAAGTGACAGCCTTTTGTATGCTAATTATCAATAATTTGAGTGTTTTTTCTTTCACATGCTAATCAGCTATAGTATTCCAGTTAAATATTAGAATCCCTATCTAAGAAACATGGCTTTCATTGAGTTCTAATGAATATCAGGAACATGAGAAGTTTGAAATCACAAGGAAATACATGAGTACTAATGATACTTGTGAGTGTCAAAAGAAGTCAAGCCTATATAAGCCAGCCAACTATCAGGTCTGGCTTCTTTTATTCAAATTTTGCTATAATAATAATAATTGCTAACATTTATTGAATGCTTATTACATAATGAAATAAGGAACTATTAAAATGGTTTTTACATATATAGAAACTGAAAAGTAAAGTGGTTTCAGTTAATAAATGGCAGACCTAAGATTATTAGAGGTTGTCATATATTGATACATCTAATCCTTTTAAACTTGGTTTTCAGTGACCAGTTTATAAAGCAAGTATTTCTTTTAATAAAGTGGAAAAATAGAATATAGTAAAGTAGATATTTTTACTTACTCTTGAACTGAACAAAGATAGGTATCACATGAAATTAGATTTTTATTCTCTTTTTAAACAGAAATTTAGCAACTGGGATCTTCTTCAAGTTTCAATTTTTTAGGGGGTCAGATTTAAAGAGAAAAGTATTTTATAGTAGTGAATATAATCTTTTCAGTTATTTTCAAATCTCCAAACAAAATACAGTGTATAAATATATCTTTCAAATATGAATAAAATATTTAGTTTGGTGAACTGGGTGAATAGACCAATGGTCTACTGTGGTCCCAAGTTAAAATCTAGTTTTGACACAATAGTATTTCTGTGACAGTTTCTAATTTATAAGTACACATGAATATTTATAAATTCCAGATAAATCAGACATGTGTTCATTTTTCACAATGAAATGATCAGACAATATGAGAAAAAATTGTGAGTTACTGACTGTAATGAGTATTTCTTAACTTATTAGTAACATTCATATTCCCTATATTTATGATTTATAACATTTGGCTGAACAAACAACATAAAACATCTTATAGTGCTTTTTAAATAATGTGTTTTTTATATTATCACAATACCTATAAAGGAAGAGTCTTTTCATTGCATAGATATAAACATTTCAGAGTCAAAAGTAGTGGGAAAAATAGAAGTACTCATGTTCAGAAACTCATCAAATAGTTAACATATATACTTGATAAACACTTCAGATGGTGTCCCCAGGATTTTAAATAGTACCTCGAGTCATGGAAATTGCCACAGTAATTACCTACAGTAGAAGAAAAGGAATTATAAGGCATACATCTTACAGTTGCTGTGTCACTAGGCTTTTGATCTACCATAACATGTTTTGAAGGTATTGTGGTATCATGCGAGGTACTAAACTGAGTTATATCAGCAGTCAATGAGCATAAATTAACAGTGACCTTTTAGGAAAAAAAATGTGTGAGCAAATTTTAAAGGTTATACCTTAGAAATTTTGAGTCTTATACTGAACGTCTTAAAGAATTTTTAGGAAAAAAATCATAGAACATGATAGACATTTAACTTTACAAAAATTGAACTGCCTTTCTAATAGCCCTCTTAATAAAATGAGATTAGATCATCTCCAAAGTAGGGATTTCACCCTGCTTTGGTTCTATTATACAAATCACATACATGTAACCTGGTATCCTCTCTGGGCAGGGAGATAGTGCATTTAAGTATGTGACTACCTACTGTGATATTAACTCTCTTGCTCCTTCATGTCTGATGTGATGTGGAACGTTTTTCAATATTAGGAAAAGCTTAATTGATTTATCAAGTGTCCTGTATTTTCTTGCATTATTTCTATCTGGTGACCTGCATGTTTGTGGTTCTTATGACTGGACAACTAGGATTGTCTTTGAAAATACCATTCTAATGTTATTTTCTAGTGCTATTGTAATGTCAACTTAAAGAAAAACGCATGAGAGTTCTGAGTTTAAGTTTTATTCAGGGTCTTATTGAGGACTATAGCTTGAGAGACAGCCACTCAGTACCTCTGAGTAAACTGCCCAGAAGAGGTAGGGGAGAAGCATATATATATATATATATATATATATATATATATATATATGTATATATGGATTTTTTGGCTAGGAAATACTTGTATTCAAGCAAACATCGTGGTAAAAATTACTGCAAATCACAAAGAACAGATATCTCAAGTTAATGATTTTAGTGCTTTTCTATGTATGGGAAGTTGCAAGGATTTGGGGTCACTGAAATTCTTTCCAAGATATGTACTTTACTATGTAAGGGCTTGCTTATCCAAAGCACAGAGCTCCTCATCCTTGTTTTTCATCCTGAATTCCCTGCAGGGCACAGTTGATGGCTGACTGAAGTGGGTAATGACTTAACCCTTGTATAACTGGATAATGAGCTACACTCTTTATTTTTTGTTCACAATCTCAAAATTAATTACACACACACACACACACACACACACACACACACACACACACACGGTAAAGCTGTAAAGTAATGAAATCTGTTCCTCAAATGAACAAGACGAAAAAGAATATGAATGATAACTAAGTACCAGTTACTTTCTTTTCTTATTTGATGGATACATTACTTTTATTAACGTTCCATTTTCCTCTCTATTCACAGTTTTGTAACAAAACTGAATTTTTACACAGCTTTGTCTACAATTACTTTGTGAAAATCCACAATATAGAGAACTACCTTGTTTTAACATTAAAAGAACTTCCTCTTTTCAGAAGGATCTGCAGCAATTTTTCTCTCTAAACAAAACCTCTGCTCTATGGTTCATGTTCAGATATGGGCTTCATTCAAATCTGCTTCCTTTCTTCTGAGTTGCTAATGGAAGCATATGGTAACATTTCTGCCTGGGCTAATTTAAATTATCTCCCTTAAAGTGAGGCTGAGTAAATAGCTTAACAAATATTCTCTTTTATACAAAGAGAACTATTTTGACACAGTGCATAACTGTATATATACAATTGTATAAATACACCTTTAAAATAATGGATTTTCTTCTTATACACAATGAATTAAGTTCATTATAAGGTGAAAATGACTGACATGTGGTCCTCTTCTGACAGCAGCATTAGCCAGAAAAAGTGGGTACAGATAAACAGACCCCTGGGTTGTATGTTGGGAAAGGGAAAAGCACTATTGGGGCAGAATTTACCTGCATCTTATTTTGACTATAGTTTTGCCTCAGGAGATGGGCCATATAGGGAAATGTGTATTCCACTCCTCTTGTAGAATATGAGTTCTTTTATCTATGAGTAGGGATAGATGTAGAGCATATATTAACAAACAACCCCTTTGCAAAATTTTAAATGTCAAAAAAGTCATGTCTATATCCAATGAGATTTTTGTTAAGATTTAAATCTATTTATACTGCAATAAATTAGGTTACTCAAGCAATTCAGGGCCGTCCATCTAGTCTCATGCTTTTGAAATGTAAAGCATTCAGTCCTGTTGCTTATAAAATCATACAGTGCTTTCATTCCAATTTATGTTGATTTAGTTCAAATAATGGAAATTTAAAATCACCTCATGGCTATTTTGATAGGTGTACAGACCGTGGTAAAATGATTTTGGACATGTGTTCAGAATTCTGTAAGCAGGGGGAAAAAATAAGAAATATAAAGGGTTCCTAATTCACAATGTTTGCTATTTGCTAGAAATTCATTTGTAAGCAATTGTTTTATAAGATTTTTTATAATATAAACTAAAATAAACATAATATTATAAATATGTTGAGCCTTCTATTTAGTTTTATATCAGAACTGTCATAAAAAGATGCTGCATTTTATTTATATAGAAAATAAAAGGCAATGAAATTGTCAAGTTAGGAGACTGTGAGTTCTAATCTACAAAAATTCAGTTTTGAGTTCCTAGAGCTGTATATTCCAAAAGATTATAGATATATGAACTGAAAGTAATTCCCTTGATCCAGACAAGCTTTGCATCTCTTAACCACACTGAGAGTTTTCTACACAGTTCTCAAATTGATTGACAGGTGTGTAGATAAAAGTTGTTTTTCTTTTAACCTTACATTATTTATCTTCCAAGGTTTTTTCAACCCCAGAGGCTCACTGACACTCCGGGAATGGTAGTTATAATTATTTAATTTTGAACAGTTTAGCTTTCTAACCATTACCACTTGATAACAGCTCAAAGTAGGGTTGGCTTTATACTCCAATATAATAGGCAGTTGGGATATGAAGATTAGAATCTCCTAATCTCTGTATGTACTCTGTACTTCTTTCTTTGAGGCTCATTACTGTGCAATTCTCACCAGTAAGGATTTCCCCTTTATGAGCAGTCTCTTGCAAAACTTCTCTTAGAGGGGAGTTGAGGAAGATGGCGGAAGAGTAAGACAAGGAGATCACCTTCCACCCCACAGATGCCCTCAAGCGACCTACATGCAGGGGCGGGGTCAAATAGAAAGCTGAATCCCGGGATCTGTGTGAACAAAGAAGAGAAAGGGAAATTTCTCCCTGCAGCCTCAGGAGCAGTGGATTAAATCTTGACAATCAACTTGATGTATCCTGCATCTGTGGAATACCTGAATAGACAATGAATCATCCCAAATTGAGGAGGTGGACTTTGGGAGCAAGATATATTATTTTTCCCCCTTTTCCTCTTTTTGTGAGTGTGTATGTGTATGCTTCTGTGTGAGATTTTGTCTGTATAGCTTTGCTTTCACCATTTGTCCTAGGGTTCTGTCTGTCTGCTTTATTTTCTTTTTACTTAAAAAAATTATTTTTCTTAATAATTATTTTTTATTTTAATAATTTGATTTTATCTTACTTTATTTTATTTTATCTTCTTTCTTTCTTTCTTTCTTTCTTTCTTTCTTTCTTTCTTTCTTTCTTTCTTTCTACTTTTTCTCACTTTTATTCTGAGGCGTGTGGATGAAAGGCTCTCGGTGGTCCAGACAGGAGTCAGTGCTGTGCCTCTCAGGTGGGAGAGCCAACTTCAGGACACTGGTACACAAGAGACCACCCAGCTCCATGTAATATCAAATGGCAAAAACCTCCGAGAGATCTCCGCCTCAGCACCAGGACCCAGCTTCACTCAATGACTAGCAAGCTACAGTGCTGGGCACCCTATGCCAAACAACTAGCAAGATAGGAACACAGCCCCACCCATTAGCAGAGTGGCTGCCTAAAATCATAATAAGGCCACAGACACCCCAAAACACACCACCAGATGTGGACCTGCCCACCAGAAAGACAAGATCCAGCCTCATCCGCCAGAACACAGGCACTAGTCCCCTACACCAGGAAGCCTACACAACCCACTGAACCAACTTTAGCCACTGGGGACAGACAACAAAAACAATGGGAACTACAAACCTGCAGCCTGCAAAAAGGAGACCCCAAACACAGTAAGATAAGCAAAATGAGAAGACAAAAAAACAAAGCATAAGAAGGCAAAGTAAAAACTCACCAGACCTAACAAATGAAGATGAAATAGGTAGTCTACCTGAAAAATAATTCAGAATAATGATAGTAAAGATGATCCAAAATCTTGGAAATAGAATAGACCAAATGCAAGAAACATTTAACAAGGACTTAGAAAAACTAAAGAGCAAACAAGCAATGATGAACAACACAATAAATGAAATTAAAAATACTCTAGAAGGGATCAATAGCAGAATAACTGAGGCAGAAGAATGGATAAGTGACCTGGAAGATAAAATAGTGGAAATAACTACTGCAGAGCAGAATAAAAAAAAAAAGAATGAAAAGAACTGAGGACAGTCTCAGAGACTTCTGGGACAACATTAAATGCACCAACATTCGAATTATAGGGGTCCCAGAAGAAGAAGAGAAAAGAAAGGGACTGAGAAAATATTTGAAGAGATTATAGTTGAAAACTTCCCTAATATGGGAATGGAAATAGTTAATCAAGTCCAGGAAGCACAGAGAGTCCCATACAGGATAAATCTAAGGACAAACACAGCAAGACACATATTAATCAAACTATCAAAAATTAAATACAAAGAAAACATATTAAAAGCAGCAAGGGAAAAATAACACACAAGGGAATCCCCATAAGGTTAACAACTTCTCTTTCAGCAGAAACTCTGTAAGCCAGAAGGGAGTGGCAGGACGTATTTAAAGTGATGAATGAGAAAAACCTACAACCAACATTACTCTGCCCAGTAAGGATCTCATTCAGATTTGATGGAGAAATTTAAACCTTTAGAAACAAGCAAAAGCTGAGAGAGTTCAGCACCACCAAACCAGCTTTACAACAAATGCTAAAGGAACTTCTCTAGGCAAGAAACACAAGAGAAGGAAAAGACCTATAATAACGAATCCAAAACAACTAGGAAAATGGGAATAGGAACATACATATCGATAATTACCTTAAATGTAAATGGATTAAATACTCCCACCAAAAGACACAGATTGGGTGAATGGATACAAGAACAAGACCCATATATATGCAGCCTACAAGAGACCCACTTCAGAAATAGGGACACATACAGACTGAAAGTGAGGGGATGGAAAAAGATACTCTATGAAAATGGAAATCAAAAGAAAGCTGGAGTAGCAATTCTCATATCAGACAAAATAGACTTTAAAATAAAGACTATTAGAAGAGACAAAGAAGGATACTACATAATAATCAAGGGATCGAACCAAGAAGAAGATATAACAATTGTAAATATTTATGCACCCAACATAGGAGCACCTCAATACATAAGGCAAATACTAACAGCCATAAAAGGGGAAATGGACAGTAACACATTCATAGGAGGGGACTTTAACACCCCACTTTCACCAATGGACAGATCATCCAAAATGAAAAAAAATAAGGAAACACAAGCTTTAAATGATACATTAAACAAGATGGACTTAATTGATATTTATAGGACATTCGATCCAAAAACAACAAAATACACCTTCTTCTCAAATGCTCATGGAACATTCTCCAAGGTAGATCATATCTTGGGTCACAAATCAAGCTTTGGTAAATTTAAGAAAATTGAAATCATATCAAGTAACTTTTCCGACCACAGTGCTATGAGACGAGATATCAATTACATGAAAAGATCTGTAAAAAATACAAACACATGGAGGATAAACAATACACTATTTAATAACCAAGTGATCACTGAAGAAATCAAAGAGGAACTCAAAATATACCTAGAAACAAATGACACTGGAGACACGACGACCCAAAACCTATGGGATGCAGCAAAAGCAGTTCTAAGAGGGAAGTATATAGCAATACAATCCTACCTTAAGAAACAGGAAACATCTCAAACAAACAACCTAAACTTGCACCTAAAGCAATTAGAGAAAGAAGAACGAAAAAACCTCAAAGTTAGCAGAAGGAAAGAAATCATATATATCATATCAGAAATAAATGAAAAAGAAATGAAGGAAATGATAGCAAAGATCAATAAAACTAAAAGTTGGTTCTTTGAGAAAATAAACAAAATTGATAAACCATTAGCCAGACTCATCAAGAAGAAAAGGGAGAAGACACAAATCAATAGAATTAGAAATGAAAAAGGAGAAGTAACAACTGACACTGCAGAAATACAAAAGATCATGAGAGATTACTACAAGCAACTCTATGCCAATAAAATGGACAACGAGGAAGAAATGGACAAATTCTTAGAAATGCACAAACTGCCGACAATGAATCAGGAAGAAATAGAAAATACGAACAGACCAATCACAAGCACTGAAATTGAAACTGTGATTAAAAATCTTCCAACAAACAAAATCCGAGAACCAGATACTTCACAGGTGAATTCCATCACACATTTAGAGAAGAGCTAACACCTATCCTCTTCAAACTCTTCCAAAATATAGCACAGGGAGGAACACTCCCAAACTCATTCTACGAGGCCACCATCACCCTGATACAAAAACCAGACAAGGATGTCACAAAGAAAGAAAACTACAGGCCAATATCACTGATGAACATAGATGTAAAAATCCTCCACAAAACACTAGCAAACAGAATCCAACAGCACATTGAAAGAATCATACACATGATCAAGTGGGTTTTTTTCCAGGAATGCAAGGATTCTTCAATATATGCAAATCAATCAACATGATACACCATATTAACTAATTGAAGGAGAAAAACCATATGATCATCTCAATAGATGCAGAGAAAGCTTTTGACAAAATTCAACACCCATTTATGATAAAAACACTGTAGGGGCTTCCCTGGTAGCGCAGTGGTTGAGAGTCCGCCTGCCGATGCAGGGGACACAGGTTCGGGCACCGGTCCAGGAAGATCCCACACGCCGCGGAGCGGCGAGGCCCGTGAGCCATGGCCACTGAGCCTGCGCGTCTGGAGCCTGTGCTTCACAACGGGAGAGGCTACAACAGTGAGAGGCCCACTTACCACAAAAACAAAACAAAACAAAACAAAACAAAAACACTGCAAAAAGTCAGCATAGAGGAAACTTTTCTCAACATAATAAAGGTCATATATGAAAAACCCACAGCCAACATCGTCCTCAATGGTGAGAAACTGAAACCATTTCCACTAAGATCAGGAAAAAGACAAGGTTGCCCACTCTCACCACTCTTATTCAACATAGTTTTGGAAGTTTTAGCCACAGCAATCAGAGAAGAAAAATAAATAAAAGGAATCCAAATCGGAAAAGAAGAAGTAAAGCTGTCACTGTTTGCAGATGACATGATACTCTACATAGAGAATCCTAAAGATGCCACCAGAAAACTGCTAGAGTTAATCAATGAATTTGGTAAAGTAGCAGGATACAAAATTAATGCACAGAAATCTCTGGCACTCCTATACACTAATGATGAAAAATCTGAAAGTGAAATTAAGAAAACACTCCCATTTACCATTGCAACAAAAAGAATAAAATATCTAGGAATAAACCTACCTAAGGAGACAAAAGACCTGTATGCAGAAAATTATAAGACACTGATGAAAGAAACTAAAGATGGTACAAATAGATGGAGAGATATACCATGTTCTTGGATGGGAAGAATCAACACTGTGAAAATGACTACTACACAAAGCAATCTACAGATTCAATGCAATTCCTATCAAACTACCACTGGCATTTTTCACAGAACTAGAACAAAAAAATTCACAATTTGTATGGAAACACAGAAGACCCTGAATAGCCAAAGCAATCTTGAGAACAAAAAAATGGAGCTGGAGGAATTAGGCTCCCTGACTTCAGACTATACTACCAAGCTACAGTAATCAAGACAGTATGGTACTGGCAAAAAACAGAAAGATAGATCAATGGAACAGGATAGAAAGCCCAGAGATAAACCCACACACATATGGTCACCTTATCTTTGATAAAGGAGGCAAGAATGTACAGTGGAGAAAAGACAGCCTCTTCAAAAGTGGTGCTGGGAAAACCGGACAGGTACATGTAAAAGTATGAGATTAGAACACTCCCTTACACCATACACAAAAATAAGCTCAAAATGGATTAAAGACCTAAATGTAAGGCCAGACACTCTCAAACTCTTAGAGGAACACATAGGCAGAACACTCTATGACATAAATCACAGCAAGATCCTTTTTGACCCACCTCCTAGAGAAATGGAAATAAAAACAAAAATAAACAAATGAGACTGAATGAAACTTAATAGCTTCTGCACAGCAAAGGAAACCATAAACAAGACCAAAAGACAATCCTCAGAATGGGAGAAAATATTTGCAAATGAAGCAACTAACAAAAGATTAATCTCCAAAATTTACAAGCAGCTCATGCAGCTCAATAACAAAAAATAATAACCCAACCCAAAAATGGGCAGAAGACCTAAATAGACATTTCTCCAAAGAAGATATACAGATTGCCAACAAACACATGAAAGAATGCCCAACATCATTAATCATTAGAGAAATGCAAATCAAAACTACAGTGTGATATCATCTCACACCGGTCAGAATGGCCATCCTCAAAAAATCTAGAAATAATAAATGCTGGAGAGGGTGTGGAGAAAGGGGAATACTCTTGCACTGTTGGTGGGAATGTAAATTGATACAGCCACTATGGAGAACAGTGTGGAGGTTCCTTAAAAACTACAAATAGAAGTCCCCTATGATCCAGCAATCCCACTACTGGGCATACACCCTGAGAAAACCATAATTCAAAAAGAGTCATGTACCAATATGTTCATTGCAGCTCTATTTACAATAGCCAGCATATGGAAGCAACCTAAGTGTCCATCAACAGATGAATGGATAAAGAAGATGTGGCACATATATACAATGGAATATTAGTTAGCCATAAATGGAAACGAAATTGAGTTATTTATAGTGAGGTGGATGGACCTAGAGTCTGTCATACAGAGTGAAGTAAGTCAGAAAGAGAAAAACAAATACCGTATGCTAACACATATATATGGAATCTAAGAAAAAAAGAAAAAGGTCATGAGGAAACTAGGGGTAAGATGGGAATAAAGATGCAGACCTACTAGAGAATGGACTTGAGGATATGGGGAGGTGGAAGGGTAAGCTGTGACAAAGTGAGAGAGTGGCATGGACATATGTACACTACCAAACAAAATAGATAGCTAGTGGGAAGCAGCCGCATAGCACAGGGAGATCAGCTAGGTGCTTTGTGACCACCTAGGGGGGTGGGATAAGGAGGGTGGGAGGGAGGGAGACGCAAGAGGGAAGAGATATGGGGACATATGTATATGTATAACTGATTCACTTTGCTATAAAGCAGAAACTAACACGCCATTGTAAAGCAATTATACTCCAATAAAGATGTTAAAAAAAAAGACATGAAATAACAAAAAAAAATTTCTCTTAGAAAGGTAATAGATTAGGTATCTGACACTCTATTGACAATTAATTTACAGGATCTCTTTCCTTCATGCCTGGGAAGATCCAGGCCATCAGGAAGGCACTGGACACCTTGGGTTGATGCATTCATTACAACAGGGGCCAAAGAGAACTCAAAAGGGTGTCAGAACAACTCTAAGGATCAACATTGCCTCCTTCACTGTTTGGCTAAGGGTGACCCCTGAACAAAAAAATAACGTAATGAGCAGGTGTGTCCATAGGGTACACTTGTGAAAGACATTTGTTTTTGGCTGGAATATATGAAACTAAATAGCTTATTTCCCCCCTCTTGTTCCATTTACGTTATAAAATCTTAAATCCAAATTACAAGACAAAGGTCGTTAAGAGGAAATTCCTCTGACATTGAGTAGGGAAGATTAGAGGTAGCTATTATTCCTTTTTATAATCATGTAGCTACTTAAAACAAAATGAAAGAAGACCCCCTGCCTTGCTTACATTGTACACACATGGAGAAGAATGATATCACATGTCCAAGCGGACTTGCATGTGCCTGAAGGACATTTCAAGGTCCTGCAACCCCACTTGTTAACTGGCTTGGCGTTCATACCATTTAAGTCACTGTGGATCTGTTTTAACAAATGGCAGAAAAGAATTTGGGGACCCAGAAGTCCCCAGGGCCATCCCCTCCCCAGTTCCAAGATAGTTCTGTGACATCATTAGATGCTTTACTACAAGGAATAACAAAAATATAACATTTATTGAATACTCATTATATTCGTGGCACTTTATGTTTATTGGAGTTAACTGTGGCAACAATTCTGTTAGGTATGCTTATCTTCATTTTGCAGCTACAGAAATGGGCAAGGAAAGATTATTTAATTCCCTTAAAGTGACACAGCAAGCATGCAGCTGAAAAAGGATTTGGACCCTAGCAGTATACCCACATTGTCCACACTTTTTACCATTATACTATGTTGTCACCAGAGGAACAGGACCCAGTGAAGTGGAGGTGGCTAATGATGTAACTGAGCAGTTTGCTGAGGAGTCAAGCTTCTAATTGGACATGATATTTGCATTACTAGTACCAAAACATTGTAAAGGCACAAGAAAAATGTCATCAATAGTTCAGCACTTTGCAAGCAGTTGTACATTTAGCATCATAGAGAAAAAATATCCAGATGGAAGACTGAATATTTTATTTTGCACATAGGTGTCCTGGCATTATAGGAAGAAAGAAAAGTGACTTCTATTCAGTTATTTACCATTTGTGGTGACATCAGCACTCTATAAACAGGAGAGAAAACAAATGCTAGTGTTCATACTATATCTACGTTGTGCTGAAATGGCTTGCAACTTCAATCCCTTCCTTTAAGGTATTTCAGTGGGATGTCACCGGGGGCAGCCTCAGCAAAACTGCAAAAGTTAGACTCATCTTGGGTGCCCTTTTGTATCTGCGGGAATACACCATCCCTTTGTCCTCACCAAATGAAGCATAACTTGATGGTTTATAAATCCCCCATTCACAGCATGCTCTTAAAATCAAGTCATTCATAGCAAGAGCAATTTGAAAAGGGTCAAAGTTTTAAGTAACTGTGGTGCAAACTCATAGTAGAATTTCAAGCACCTGTATGGGTGGCCAATTTGTGAAAATAGTGGACTTCTGAGGCCCTTACAAGCCCTCTAAAAAGCCACTGAATTATATGATTCCCAGGCTTACAAGTCTTGAAACTCCTGTACAGGAAAAACAGTGATAAAGTCAATGACTGATTAGTTGCTAATTATGTAACTTAAAAGAATGGGGGACACAAAGACTACACACGCTACTGGTTTAGGCTAGAAGTATTTCTTTGAAAATATTAGCAAGCAAAATACTTTCACTATGCTACTGCCTTCCAACAGCAGTCACTGAAGACCCTCTGTAAAGGCTACACAGGTGCCAGTTACTATAAAACATAATCTATTGATCTCTGTGCATGTATGTCAATCTCTCTGTGTCAGCTCCTCTCTCTCTCTCTCTCTAAATTGCCTCAGAAATACAGCCACTCAACTTTGCTGTTCTAGCATGGAAGCATGTACAGACAATATGCAATCACATGAGTGGACTTCTTTTCCCTTAAAGCTTTATTTACAAAAATAGGTCATAGATTGCTGACTCCTTTACGAGAGGTATAATTTTAGGTTTTACATTTAGGTTTATGATCTATTTTGAGTTAATTTTTGTATACGATGCAAGATACTGATCAAATTCATTTTCTTGAATATAAGTATCTAATTGGTTAATAACACTTGTTGAAAAGACTATCTTCTTTCCATTGGCTTTCCTTTGCACCTTGGTCAAAATCAGTTTTCCATGTACTTGTGGGTCTCTTTGTCAGCTCTTTACTCTGTTCCATTGATTTATTTGTCTATCTTGAAGGCTAAAATCACACTGCTTTATATGTTTTATAACTATATAATGCATCTTGGAATCAGATAGTGTTAGTCCTTAAAGTTTGTTCATTATTCTCTGGGTGTTTTTAAGATTAACTCTTCACTGCTGGTTTTAAGCAATTTGATACTGATATGCCTTGTACTTTTTCTTGAGTTCTTGCGTTTGGGGTTCCTTGAACTTTTTGGATCACTGGATTTACAGTTTGTATCAATTTTGGAAAAATTTTGGCCATTATTTCTTGAAATATCTTTTCTGCCCTCCCCTCTCTCTCCTCTCCTCTAAGGAGATGAATTATACTTATATGTCTCCTTGAAGTTATCCCAAAGCTCAGAAATAGTCTGTTCCTGTTCCCTTTAGCTGGGTTATTTTTTTTTCCTTCTTTGTTTCACTTTGGAAAGTCTCTATTGTGAAGTCTTTGAGTTCATTAATCTCTTTATCTCCAATGCCTAGTCTGCCGTTAATCCCAACCAGTGAATTTTTCATCACACACATTATAGTTTTCGTCCTAGATGTTTTATTTGAATCTGTTTAAATATCTTTCACGTCTCTGCTTACCTTTATGTACATATTATAACAACCAGTTTAATGTCCTTATCTGTTACCATCTAATATCTAGGTAAATTTCAATTGTTTAATTCTTCTCTACATAATGAGTTGTATTTTCCTAATTCTTTCCACACCTGGTAATTTTTTATTGGATGCCAGAATCTGTGAGTTTGCCCTTGTTGAGATCATATATGTGTGTGTGTGTGTGTGTGTGTGTGTGTGTGTGTGTATATATTTATATATACGTATATAGATTTTCTTGAGCTTTGTTCTGGTATATATAAAATTACTTGGAAATGGTTTCACCTTTTTGAGTCTTGCTTTTAAGAATTGTTAGGTAGGACCAGAGCTATGATTAGCTTAGCACTATTAATTCCCCACTAATGAGTCAAGACCCTTTTGAGTAATCTGCCCAATGCCCCATGAACAATGAGGTTTTGCAGTCTGACTTGTGGGAAAAGACACTATTCTTGGTCCCGTGTGTATGCTAGGTACTGTTCTCTAATCTTCTCTGAGGACTTTTCCCCCCTGACTCAGGTGGTTTCCTCATACACACGATCCAATAATCCACTCAGTAAAGTAGTGGCTTTCTGTGGTTTCAGTAACCTGCGTTCAACCAAGGTCTGAAAATATTAAATGGAAAATTCCAGAAATAAACAATTTATAAGTTTTGAATTGTGCACTTTCTGTTCTGAGTAGCATGATGAAAACTCACACCATCCCGCTCTATCCTGCCTGAGATCTCCAACCATCGACATCATCTTCTCCTAATATCCAACCATTGACATCATCATGGCTAGATGATCCAGGATCACCCAAAGCAGGTGATCCTATTGACCTTCTGATGATTAGTCAGAAAGTCAATAGTAGCCTAATGCTGCGTCACAATACCTACTCATCTACCTCACTTCATCTCATCATGCAGGGATTTTATTATCTCATATCATCATAACAAGAAGGGTGAGTACAGTATAATAAGATATTTTGAGAGGGAAAGACCACATTCACATAACTTTTATTACAGTATATTGTTACAATTATTCTATTCTAATTTATTATTAATTATTATTAATCACTTACGTTGCCTAGTTCATAAATTAAACTTTATCATAGGTATGTATGTATAGGAAAAACAGTATATATAGAGTTTGGTACTATGCGTGGTTTCAGGCATCCACTGGGGGTCTGGGAAAATATCCTGTGGATAAGGCGGGACTACTGTATTCTTTTCAATACTCTAAGTTCTCTCTTTATGTGAAGAAAATAAGCCAGGTCTGAGTGTTGGCTTATACAGGCTTGGCTTCTTTTGGTACTCATAAATATTTTTAGTACTCATGTGTTTCCTTGTCACTTCAAATGTTTCATGTTCCTGTCGTTCATTAGAAGTTTATGAACACTCTCTCCTCTCCAATACACTGTCCTATGTATTCTAGTTAGCTTGGTTTCTCCAGACTCTAACCTCTTCAACATAGGGACTCCACAGGATTCTGCCTGGCTTCACCTACCTGCACTATAGCCTAGAAACTCTCTCAAGGCAGGAAACTGGGGAAATCATATGGCTCACTTCATTTAACTACATTTCAACGTTCCTGTCCTTGATTGCCTGATGTCCAGTGTCTTGATACCAGAAATTCTTTCATACACTTTGTTAATTTTTGTTCATGTGTTTATTTTAGGAAGGAGATTGAAGCTGGTCCCTATGACTCCTCTTTTTTGCTGGAAGTGGCATTCTCCACTGGTTTAACCTTATATTTAACTGTAAGAAAATATCCTTCTTTTTGAGGTGTCTATCAGTGACTCAGAAATTCTAGCTCTATTTTGTGTGAAGTCATTTAGATGATATCTAATACACTAATAGAATATTTTAGTCTTTACTTGGCGTGCTATAACTACTAAAATCCTCATTTTGCTCATTTCATAGCTTAAGTTACTGAAAGCCAGTACTTAATATTATCATCACTAATTTATATGAATATCCACCAGAGCATTGTTTATAATTGCATAAATAACAAAATACACTGCAAATATCTAATAATGGGAATGTTAAGATAAATACATAAGGTGGAATATTATACAGCCATTACATAAAATGTTTTTCTAAAAATATTTAATTACATTGGAAAATGTTACTATGTAATGTTAAATAAGATTGTACATATAGTTGAATGTCAATTTCATTAAAAATACATAAATATACATTTTAAAATTGGATGAAAATGCATTAGCTTCTTAATTATAATGGTGGTTATCTCAATGTTAAATGCTGTAGTCATTAATTGTCGTTTGTTAAAATTTCAGCCTTCCCAACATGATACGATTGTATTTCCTGGCCTCCTTCTGGTTGGATAGAACCATATAACTACTTCTTGCCAGTGGGTTGTGAACAGAAATTATAATATGTCACTTCTGGGATGAAGGATTTAGTTGGCATTGTTAGATTTTCCAAAATCCCTCTGCAGCTGACATGACTAACAGTAATTAACGTTCAGCACAGTTGCTGCTTCACCAACCTCGGTCCTTGAGTAACCATTATAAATTGAGACTCTTCTTGCCAAATCACAATTGACAGTTAGAATGAGCAAGCAATTCATCTTTGTTTCTTTAGCAACTGATATTTGGGGGTTGTTTGTTATAACATGAAGTGGGCTATCCTGACCGATACCAGGGGATTATGGAAAATTTCATTTTTCTTTATTATACATTTCTGTATTTTCCAATATATACACAATGAACTTGGATTAATCTTGATATAAAAATTCTTTGCTATTATACTTACTTCATTGAATGAAAGGTGACATCACTTGGAAGAAATACCATTATTTTATTATGTACCCCTAAGAAAGAATAAATGTTGCAAGTTAAACTGTGACTTAATGCTTCAATGAGAGTTCTATATATTATTTGAATTGGTTACATCAGTCTCTTGTTGCTTTCCAATTTCTTTTATCAGCTCCAAAGTATTTGGCCATTTCTTCTGTCATCTGCCTTCGGTTGTGTCACTAGATATGTGGTGTAATATATGTAGGCACCTTTATTTCTTAAGTTTCATAAAACTTTTTGTTTGTTCTTTGAAATAAAAATATGAATGTGTCATTTCTTCACTGATCACTAATGTAACTAGCTTCCTATTGCAGCTGTAACAAATTGCTACCAAATCAGTGGTTAAAAGCAACACAAGGGCTTCCCTGGTGGCACAGTGGTTGAGAGCCCGCCTGCTGATGCAGGGGACACGGGTTCGTGCCCCGGTCTGGGAGGATCCCACATGTCGTGGAGCGGCTGGGCCTGTGAGCCATGGCCTCTGAGCCTGCACGTCCGGAGCCTGTGCTCCGCAACGGGAGAGGCCACAACAGTGAGAGGTCTGCGTACTGCAAAAAAAAAAAAAAAAAACAACACAAAATTTTTATCTTACAATTGTGGAAATCAGAAGTCTTAAATGGGTCTCAATGGGCTAAAATCAAGCTGCCAGCAGGGCTGCATTCCTTTTACATCCAGAAGGAATATGTGTCTTGATAATCTGTTTCTTTGCTTTTTACAGCTTCTAGAAGCTGCCCACATTCCTTGGCTCATGATTCCATTCAAAGCTGGCAATGTTGGGCTAATTCTCACACTGCCATCTCTCTGAATCTCTCTTTTGTAGTCACATCTTCTGCTGACTGATTCATCTCTTGCCTCTCTCCCATTTTTAAGTATCCTTGTGATTACACTGGGTTTACCTTGATAATCCAGGACAATCTTCCTATTTTAAGGTCTTCTTATCAGTAACTTTAATTACCCTTGGCTATATAACATATTCATAGGTTCCTGGGATTAGGATGTGGACATCTTTGTGGGGGGAGGCATTATTCTGCTTACCACAATCACTAATATGAAATGCAGGCTCCCTGCTCTTTTTCTATCCTTTCCTGCATACCCAGTAACTTTTGCCTCAGTGAGAAATCACATTTTAGTTTTTTTGGAGACATTTTAAAAACAATGCATATAGTACCAAGAAAGTACACAACACATTGCAGTGATGACCATATGTTTATTATATTTTTTTAGTGTAGATATTCTCTACAAAATCACTGATTTTCAGAAAGCTATCTCTAATTTGGGCAACACAATGTATAGGGAAATCATGGTATCCTCCTACTTTTTTTTTTTTTTGGCCACACCACGCAGCATGTGGAAGTTCCCCAATCAGGGTTCGAAACTATGCCCCCTGCAGTGGAAGCACGGGGTCTTAACCACTGGACTACCAGGGAAGTCCTGATGACCATATGAACAACTATGATCGAATTTCACAATGACAACTAACTTACCCCTTGTTGACGGTAAGATGCCATAGATTTTTAGAATGCATCACTATATCAAAGATGTTGAATGTAGAAAAACAGTGTGTGTCTTAGAATCAATGACATAAAGCATATGCAAAGGAATAATCAACAGATCTGCCAGTTACTCATCTGACAGGTCTCTAAAGAATGGAACAAATACAAGATAAGCTTTGACAGGAAAAGTAGAACCAGAACATGGGCTTAGTCCATGCTGAATAGTGAAAAAGAGGCATGAGGACACTACACGCATGTGTCATGAGACACTGAAATGAGGGCTGAGATGACTAGCATAGCCATTGATTGAAATGTAAATAATCCCACACTCATTCAAAAAAAAACACCCTTCAGTAAATATCAAGGAAGTTTTCCATTTTTATTAACATAAACTAGGCTTGCTTCCTCCATGTGCTTATCTATTTTGACGTTTTGAATTGCACAGGAATGAATGTGCTTTGAAGAGTGATTAATTTAAAAATTCGAATCACGCACCATGAATCAGATAATGGGTATAAAATGATTTCACAATCTAAAGTAAAAAGTCAAGTGTACTTTTCTCAAAATCATTTTTCATAGATAATTTCCTTTCCCTTTATAACCATGGTAGGGACACTGATTTATTATCTATCTTGAGGTGGTAAAAATACAAGGACAGCAAATATAAACAAAACTTTACTACTGTTTATTAAATTCCTACTTTGAAAAATAGCAAAGTTTCAAGATGCAACTACAGACAAAACTTCAGTTATTAAGGATAATTGGGAAGAAGGCAATTCTGATTTAGTGAAAAGTCTAAATCACATTAAGTTTGAAAAGAAATATAGTTGAGTTACATTGAAGCAATGTAATAAGATACATTTTTTGAAGCTAACTAATTTTTGGCAATTGATGATACTTGTTTTAGTAAAAATATGATTGTGATTAGGCTTTAAATGGATAGCATGGAAAAGAGTGGAAATACTCAAAGGACTGGAGTCAAGACATATGTACCCAGCTCCCAGATCTGCCGTTAAGAACACTCTGTTTCCTTATCTATAAAATGAAGGGATTATAATAGATAATATCTGAGACTTTTGAAGCTCTACAATGCTTTAAGTATATATTTACTTACCAGTAAACAGAAGTTGCCAAAGTGGTTTTAGAACTAAGAACTTGAATCAGTGATTTAGGCATTCCTCCTATAATCCTCTTGAAAATATTAATTTCTTTAGCAATCCCCTTTTCTAGACATAGTTAAAAAGTAAGCCAGTCTCTGGCAAGGCTTTTTGTTTTTGTTTTTAATTTGGAATTATTTTTATTACGGTATTCTGACAGTTTTCCGTAGTTTATATTCACAGATAAATGTCAGTTGAAGCAATTTAAAAAGTTAACACCCTAATAGGGAACACAAAAGAAGACCAGTATTTCAACCTGCTTTCTTTCTGGCAAAGCATTAAAATTGTTCTTTATATAAAAACGATGCAATGCACTCATTTTGCTGTCAGTCAAAATCTGCTCTGTGCTTTAAACTGAATGACAACAAGGATTAGAGGGATTTATCAAGTCTGAAATATGTGTGTGGAAAGGACAGGGGATGGGGGAAGGAGGAGAAGTAAACTCATAAGAATGAGGCCCAAGGTTTTTCTGTTGTTGTTTTTGTTTTTTTGGTATGTGTGTGAGTTACAGCCTACTCTTCCACATTTGTGCAGTTGCAAACTTTTCCAGACTTCCTTCCTTGTCTTCCCCTCCCAAGTTCTTTTCTTTATCCTTTCTTTTTATTTCCTTCTTTTCCCCAACTCTCCCTCTGAAACCCTGAAGTTTTCTTACCCCATAACTTCATTTCCTGCATCCATCACTCTTGAAAAAAAGACAAGTCAAGATGAGATTAAATAGTTCCTGTTTTGCCTAAAACTTGTTAAAATTCCAGTGAGAAGGTGAAAATGAGATTAATCTGCCAGTAGCTGTCTCCTTCAATTTTTCAGGACCGCTTTTAATAAAAGGAGCACACAAATTTTCTTTTATGGTTTTACATTTAGCTCTTTGCTTGTAATGGAGAATTCTACTTAAACTGAGGGGAAAAACTAAGTCATTTGCATGCAAATACAGCAATAAGGAGAGACTGCACAAATAATGAATATGGCGTATTAGCCAATCTTCCTGCAATCAGTGACCAGGAATATATTCATTCTGAATGATTCACTGATTCATTCTAGTTATTACCATAAAAAGTATCCTAAGGTGTGTGTATCACTTAAGTTAAATGGCAGTGATTAACAGTATATTTTCCACACAATATCAAAAATTATAAGGACTGTATCTGCACTGGATATGCTTAACAGTCATACCATTAAATTAAAAATTGCCTAAGTGGGCCTTGATCAGAAAGTATTTGGAAAGCTAACATTGCTGTTCATGAATGGTCTGGGTCTGCTTTTCTTCATAGAGTTGTCCTTCCTAAAACCCAAATAATACTTAACAGCTATGACAAAAAATATTGTATTTTTTTGACTTTGAGAACAATGAAATACATACGGATACTTTTAGCTAAAGATGAATGAGCTACTAACATCAAGATGGCAAGTTTGTTACCACCCACAATAGTCTCTTTTATGGATCAGACTTTTATCAAATAGAAAGTGCTTTCATATCTAGTGTTTCGTTTGATTCCCAGTACATCCTGGCGAGGGGATAAAACCTGTCTATTTATTCCTGTTTTAAAGCAGGTGACTGAGGTTCTCAGAGACTAGATTACTTGTCTAAGGACACCCAGCACATATTGTCATATTGTTTTCAAATGTTGTAAGAATAGACGAAAAGTGTGTTTTGGAGATAAGGCTGCCCTTTGTTGCATTAACTTTAATCTGTTTTCAATCTTTATATTTAGTTTACCTTGAAATTATAAATAATGTTAAGGATAATTTAAAAGTTTTAAATTAATTTATTAATTTTATTAATTTAATTTAAATTTTAAATTCTGTACCAGAGGGACATGGTTTGTAAAAGGTAGGGAAATAATATGCTACATATTCTAAGTTCTGATATTAAAAATGCTCAGGGGGAAATTACTATTATATGAAATTGGCAAGGAAATCCTAGTTTTACTTTTTGTCCCATTCATTTGTAAACTCATGTGGACGAGGACTTTTTTTAAATGAGTTACTCTGTTTGGAATATAAACAGCTTCTCATTACTGACAACTATCAACTGGATGATATAATAAAAATGATAACAATAGTGATCATTTATTCAGTACTTTCCTTGTAACAAACATTATTCTAAAGGCTTTACAAATGTTACTGATTTTAATGCACTAATTCTTCTTAACAACCCTGTGAAGTAGGCACTATTATTATTCCACTTTAGAGGTATGAAAACTGAGGTACAGAGAATTAACATACTTCCTCATGGTTACATAACTAGTAATTGAAACAATTGAAATTAAGGAATTCAACCCAGGCAGTCTGGCTCCAGAGCCACAACTCTTAACCATTAATGGATACTGCCTTAAAAAAAGAGAAGTTTCTAGAGTCTGACTATCTGGACTCCAATCTTGGATCTTCGCCATACTAGTCATAGAAGAGTTGTTTAATATCTTTAGGTCTCAGCTTTCACATCTGTAATATTATGATAGTAATATCAACCTCATAGGGTTAATACAAAGAGGAAATAAAATAACAAATTTAATAAAACATAGCAAGATGACTGAAAACTAGTTGTTAATGTTAATTTTCCCTCTGAATGACAATGAAAGTACTGCCTTGTGATAATCCTATTTCTAAATTTGGAGATTATCATAGGCTTGTATTTGTAACACTGTCTCATCTGTCGCCTATCTCCTGAAGAGTTGCATTCATACCATCTCAAAGTATCTGGGTGACATAGCAAAAATAAAATCAGTCAACCAAATGATTAATTGATTTACTTGAATGAGCTATTAATTAACCAACTTTTTTTCATTTTGACTAATTTGATTTTAGACTAAAATTTCTTAAGAGGCTGCTAGATTTGGTCTTGTGTATAGGCTAAACTATCACTGTTAAAAGGCACTATATTATTAGTATCCACATCTGAGAAATGAATGTGTACATCAATTAAGGTTTGCTTAGGAGATTAAAAACAAATTCTTAGAATGGCTAAATTATTAAATTCTAAACCTCTATTACATTGACCACTTTGGCTGAACATGTTTTCTTGGCATTCAACTAGAGACCAACAAACATTACATTCTCAAGAGTTAAAAATAAAGTTAAATGGAGATAATTATGCAGCTGCTATTATAAGTGAGAAACTGCAGGAGTTCCCAAAAGATTTCAAGAGTTTTTACAACTGTTGAGTCAGTTTTCCGAAATTTGTCTGTGGTGCAATCTAATAAGCCTAACTGGAAGAGTGACTGGGGAGGATGTTTCTTATTGATAACAGAAATCTTATCCAAGATCCAGTACTGAGTTACCCAAAATTCAGACAAAGTTCATGTTTAGAGCACCAGCAAAGTTCAGCTTTGATTAATGATTAATCTATTTAGATTTTGTAATAAAAATATCTAGAAAGAAGAAAAATATCTAGAAAAAAATCTAAAATATTTAATTTTAGTTTGTATTCAAGTTTTGTGTCACTTTGAAAAGTAAAAATTTAGTTTTAATTACATATCAATGTCTGGGTCACCATAATCTTTTAAGTTTTAGGATCATAATTCAATTCCACCAAAAATTCTTTTATTGCTGACACCACTGTGACCTGTGTGGCTAACAACTGAATGGAGTGTGTTCTGGAAGAGGGTCTTGGAGCAAAGTTAGCATAAATGGGAACGGGCCATTTCTAAGTAATGTTGCCAAAGCTGAACTTTGAGTTAGAATAAAAACTATCCAATTTCTAACTTCCAAATTTTTGCTCACATTTTAACTATTAGAGCTTGACTCAGAACAGCAGCTTGGGAAAGGCTAGTTGGTCGATTGCTGATTGATTGCTTCAGGGGGCTGTTTTGCGGAGCCTTTAGAAGTTGCCTGCCTCCTAACCCTGTGCTGTTACTGCAACACAAGCACCTGACAGATTTCCTTGCCAAGGCTGACTGGCCATCATTCAGGGAACGAAGCCCCTTCAAGCATCCTTGAAAGGCCTTTTCTCTTTGGAGAGAGCACCTTGTAAACCCTCACAATTTTGTTTCCTTGGATGCTAATTGGTTTTTAAGCCTGATGGGTTTACAAAAGTTAGCTAAAATTTCAAGTTGCCTTTGACATATTCAAGTATGCAAATGGAAAGACATCTCAAGCTGATTCTCTCTTTCAGGTGACTTAGGCTTTGTGTATATAATCCCAGTTTCATATTGTAGAGTTGAGGTTGAATATAGCCATTTTTAACATGGGCGTTAATTACATGTTATCAGATTTCAGTCACTGGGGAGGCAGGGTGGGAAGGCTGTTGTGTTTAACAGTTTCTCTTTAGGAGGCAGAAAACAGTACAAGCTTATAAAAGACAAAAACAGGGTTTTTACTCCATCATTACATTGATTAGTACTCCTGTGTACCCATATGGGCATAGGGATCTCTGGGATTATGTAAACAAGCAATTGCTCAAAATAGTGTCCCTGCCTAAGATGATCCCAGGCTTAACTGGAATTAGAGCTCAGAAACTGGAAATATTTCACAGAAACTTTCCACTACACAACAGAGTCATATGTATACAGAAGCTTACAACACCCTGCCCCCCCCACACAAACTGTGAAAACTTTATTACTTCAAAATATAGCCTTGATATTTACTTAAATTTTGGTTGACCCAACTTATTTTATTTTTTTTGTTACTCTCTACTCCTGAATAGCTTCCCTTCAAGCTTGCTCATTCTTTCCCAAGATGCTGATGGCTCAGTGATTTAGGTTGGCATGCTTGGACACAGGCAGGGTTGGCTAGGTGTATGAATGTATAGGAAGAAAAGTTAACAGAATCATCTGTATTCTCCTTCTTTTATCTCAATCTAGAAAAAATAAAGTTTTGGGGGGAAGTACAATTCCTAGAATTGTTCAGGAGTGTGGAGAAATGTTTAAAATTGCTTTAACTTTATAAGCACTAGTTAAAGCACCATCCGTGAGTTTTCACAGATGACATTATTAAAATGCTCAAGTCATTACATGCTCTTCCAAAAAATTAGATTCCAAAAACATTAACATTAATGTCTTTCCCCTTTTTAGCTCATTCTATAAAAATAATGAAAATTAAAAAGTAAAAACCTAAATTTTAAAAAAGGAAATAAAAGAATAATAAGCTTAAAACCAAAGAAAAGCTTCTCTTGAGGTAAGCAGTTTTCTAATAATGTGAATATCTACTTAAGTTTGGAGAAATATTTTCTATTAGTAGTGCTATATATGTGGTTTTATTTAATAGTTATGTTCATTCACTTGAGCAAATTCATTCATAACTAAAGTAAACATCACAGAAACCTTATAAACCTTTGAAGCCGTGAATCTTCTTTACTGAATCTTCTTTATGTATAGCATAAAACACATCAAAATGGTCACGTGAATTTATCAAATGGAAATGTTGTGAAGATTAAGGTAATAGCCCATCCTCTGTTCATGTTACACTTGATGGGAAAAGCTTTGAATGACAAGAACAATGGCAATATCTTGATCCCTTGTCAGGAAATCACAATTCAAATCCTTACGAATATATTCACAATGTAGCTTAGAAAAAAAATCTAGCTTTAGTATTGAAGAACTGTCACAGAGCTTTGGTCATGTTGTTGAACTAGGGAATATTTTGATTTTGACCCTTTATAATGGTTCAGTTATGTATTGTTAAAAACACTGTGTATGCACAATAGGGATTTTGAGTGAATAGTGAGGTTGGAAGGAGGGTTCACTACATAATTAATATAATTAATGAATTAGCCTAGCTAATGACTAGAGAAGAACTGACAAAAAAGTAGGAAGATGGGAGTTATTCATTAGTTAATGAAATCAAGTTGTTAGAGCTTTAAGATTAGCCTTAATAGGATATTTACATTTGGAGCCTTATTGAGAAACTCTCTTAAAATCCATGTTTGCTAACATCAGTAATTTATGAAATATTTGTTTATTATAAACCACAAAAAATGTCTATTATAAAAATGTGATTTTCAAATTACTTTTCATGAATGAGAATTCTTTTCTTTACTTGTTTTTACATAGTAAGCTATGTATGCCTGAACATCTGCAAATAAAGCATCTGACTCTTATTTCAGAAGTAGATTGTGATATTTTTAGTCACATTTTAGGAGGGAGATTCCAAGATCAGCAATTAAGTTCCTCCTGAGTACTTTGACTGCAATTAAAAGTAAGCTGCCACCAGGTGGAAAGTGGTATTTTCATGACAGCTAGGATGACCATATGTCCCAGGTTGCTTAGGAGAGGTGTAATTTATGACTTTTGTCCCATATTAAATACTAATAGCACATCCTTTTCACTCTCAAAAGTTTCCAAATTTGGACAATTAATTTTATGGTCACCCTATGATAATTTCATGGTCAAAGAGCACTGCCAACTCTCAATTTAGGTGAATGGCTTCAGGGTCTGAGAGAAAGAACATAGCACTCCTGATAACATTTCCTTTCACATACAGCATATTCTCCCTTAGATTTAATAATTGTCTACATTTTTTATTTGTTAAACTTTCTTTGAATTACATTTAAGTTTTTCCTATGGCCTCACATGTGCTTAAACCAGTCTAGTAATCTGTTAGGTCCCATGTTTTTCTGGAGCTTTTCATTCTTCTAGTCTAGTCTGGACTTGTTGCACTTTAGCTCTGCTGAATAACGGCTATCCTGGGACTTCCACTGGCCATCATTAGTGGAATTCTCTTCATTCCTCTGTCACTCTCTCATGCATGAAAACACTTGCTTCTTGGATCCCACTTTTTAGCCTTACTTTCTCTTTTTGGTAGAATACTTCCTCCAGTACTTTAACATTTTTGAATTCTCATGTGTAAAAAAATATGTGAAAATATGCCCTGATAGTTTGACAGCACACAGAATTTTAGATTAAAATCATTTTATCTGAGGATCTTGAACATTGCCTTCTAGCTTCTGATATTAATATTAAGAAGTTTGAAGCTATTCTGCTTCTTGATCCCTTGAATGTAACCTATTTATTTTTCTCTTTGGAAGCTAATCTTTGTCCCCAGAATCCTAAATTTTATGATGGTTTGCCTTAATGTGGGTTATTTATTATATATTTATTTTTGTTCTAGACAGTTAATAGGTCCTGTCAATTAAGGGGCTGCTAGCCTTCCATTCCAGGAAATATTTTTCAACTGTTCCTCTTTGATGATTTCCTAATCTCTAGTTCACCTGTTCTCTTTGTTAATTGAATTGAGCCTTTACAGTGGAAAAACACACCTCCCAAACACAAATATCTTTCAAGGGCCCATTCCAAGAGCTTAGCACAGTGCCTGGCACAAATTTCAAAAGTAAATAAAAGTATGTTGAATAAATGACCACTATGATCACCTAATGGAAAGTATCAAAGTGCAATCTTTGCTTATGTCTAGTCTTTCTTCATAATGATTTTTTCTTCTTTCCTTGGAACCATTGGTCTCAAAGGAGATGTGACAGGCATATTCTGATAATGTGATTTGATCTTTCCCTCACAATGTGCCATTTCACCCTATGTCTATTGGAAAATTTTTTCTAATATTTAGATCTTCAGGTGCCACTTTTCACTCCTTTGGCTTTTAGGTACTACTATATTCAACAATGATCCCTAGTGGGCCACAGTATTTTTAAAGGCATCCAATTGGTTCCTCTGAAAACAATTTTAAAGGCTGAGTTTGAATAGCACTATCCTTGAATACCCTGTCAGCCAGAGTTAGTGGCCCAAAGGAGGTGATCCATACCTAAGGAGGGCATGAAGGTGAGACCAAATACAATCTCCAAAAGTTTAGCCTAGTTTCCAAGTTTTTTCTGCTTTAACATTAAAAAATGCTTAGTACCAGCAAGTAACATTTAAGAAATTCAGAAATTGGGTGAATGGTAGCAATGCTTGAATACAAGTTTCTGAGAGGATTTAAAAGCTATTTACCGCTCAAATCAAGCTACATGGTGAGATCTTAACCTAAGTAGAATAGGCAGCCTCCTATCAAGAATTTTATGAGTTGTGGAGCCACTCCCGTTCACAAACAAGCAAACAAGTAACAAATTTCCCTACCATATGCCCATCTTCTACAGCATACCAGTTCTCATCATTAGGGTGTTTTTGGCATCAACATGGGAATCCCCAATTGATTAATTCTGGGGTGGCATGAACTGCCTATGCCCTTCCCTGTGGTAAGTTATTTATTGAGAAATGTGCCTTTGTGAGAAGCCATACCACATAACCTGTTTGGCCTTCAGAGGACCACCTCTCTCCCACCATTAGCAACTCTCTCCACCGCACCACAACCCAACCTCACACTCAATACACACACAACCATATTATTAGGTGCTCTCTAAGTATATGAAAAATAAAGAATGTCTCTTCCATGGTGGTGTACTTTCCAGAAGTGATAAAACAATACCAATCTACTGATTCATGAATTCAATGAAATCTAAGTGGTATATATAAAATATATTTATAAATAAATCCACACTAAGACACATCACAGTGAAACTGTAGATCAAAGGTAAGGAGAAGATTTTAAAAAACAGTTGCAGTTAGAATAAGAGCTGACATCTCAAGAGCTATAATGAAAATCAGAAGACAGTGGGATAATATTTTTAAACTGCTGCAAAAGCAACTGCAGACCTAGAATTCCATACCCACTGAAATATGCTCATCTGCCAATGATTAGTGTGAAATAATAACATTTTCAGACAAATAGACCTTAACTAAAGGAAATTCTAAAGAATGAATTTTAGGCAGCATAAAAGTGATCCAGGTGTAAAAATAATCATAAGAAATCTTAAACGCTATAGCAAAGGAATACCAAAGAAAGGAGAATAACAAAAAGAACTCTTCTCTGTGAAAATATGGCAATCTCTGAGTTAAAAATTCTCTATAAAATCTCTGCTAGATGTAAACGTGCTATGAAAAAAAAATGACATATGTCATTTACATTTTCTAGTACAGTGTGTGTTCTAATACAGAAAGTGTGTTGTCTGGAAGATTAGTGCCCTGAGAGACATTAATAAGTATTACTTGAAAATAAGGTCACATGTTCAAATATGTGTGGGAAACATGGTATTAAATAAAGTGAAACCAGATTTTTGACCTTCAAGTATACTAATGTACATTTTAAATTACCAAGAGTGTGATATAGTATATAGCATTTCCCAATTTTATTTAACCACAGACTTTTATTTTTCACAGTAACTCAGTGAATTGGCTCTCCATATATCACACTCAAGGAAGCTATGTCCCTAGCACATTCCCTGTGATTCTTTATGAAATTCGATATATGTTAACTTGTAAAGCAGCAAACGTTCCTGACACAGTAGAGCAAGAGATGGGTAAATTCTCACAGAGAGAAGAGAAAAGGGTACGATTTAGAGTATGAAGTGGTTCCTGTGGGATGGGGGATCCATATAGGGAGAGCTACCTTTGTGAGAAGGAGAATTGCAAAATCACTAAGGGCCAAATGGCAAAGAATAACATCATGGGCTTAAAACTTGTTTTGGGGCCTCTGTTGCTCAACTACGTGGGTCATCCATGAGTATTCACAATCTTTTGGCAATATAAAAGAAAATGGTTGAGACGTGAAATAAGCAAAATTTGCAGTTGGTTCTCCTTCTGGTTCATCTGATTAGGAAGCAGTGTCCACTGGCCATTTATGCAAACCCATGTAGAATCCACAGTGATAATTTTTGCCTCATTACAAGATACAAAATAACAAGATCAAGTGGTTTTCCATTATACGAGATTAATATGATTTTATATGCAATGACTAAATATTTTTTATGTAAAACAATTCTCACAAGAGACCCATAAGACTATCAATAGGTTTCTCATTCACCAGCAAAATTCATGTCTATCCTAATCCTAAAAGTAATAATATATTCCCTAATATTAATAAGTATTTATCCTGATAAGTTTAGAATTTAAATTTCTAAAATTATTAAATTTAGTATTCATATTAAATTACTATTAAATTAGTACTTCATTGATTATACAATTATGTTAAAGACATTTTATTAATTTTTTTTATAAAAGGGAAGGAACATTTTAGCAATTTGTGTAGTAGTTTTCTACATCTCTGCAAAGGTAACAACTCTGAGAAATAGGCAGAGCATAGTATTTTCCCTGATTGGCAGATTATGTGACTTGCCTAAAATCATGCAGCTACAAAATCCATCCCAGGTGGACCAAATGAGAGTTACTGTTTCATAAGTGATGGCAAAAGCTCAGAGAAAATTCAGGTTGCATTGACAGTAGAAGCATGTGGAAACAGAAAAATAATTCAGATTTTGGGGAAGGACTCAGTAGAAACAGGCTGAATTCACAAGGTCAAGCAGAGATATTGTTCTAGGTTGTGATTGGATTATTCTAAATTTACCAGCAGATATTAATTGACATACATTATAATTCTCTCCAGATCACATAATTTAAGGACAGATAAATGTTTAGGTTTTGGCTCTTAACCCCATCCAGTTTTGTCACTGGCACTCTAAGTTTCCATATTCTTCCTTTTTCACGGTGTCCTTGTGATTTTTAAGTCTTCTCCAATGGTCATGAGAGATTTTAGATTGTAGTCTAGTTTGTAAATTATAGAATTTGCTCTCCTATGATTACTCTTTCTCACCTTTGAAATAATTGGGTCATTGCCTTTCTCCTCTTTCCTGCTTACAATGCTAGAGCAGGGTCTTCAAGTAATTATACCTATTTCAATTAACTTTGAATTGTCTAGTCTTTATGTGGCTACAGCCAAGTAATTCATTCTAAAAGTAGCCTCTTTGAGCTTATATATTCCTTTTGTCTCTACCAGGAAAGACACATTCATTACATGTGTAGTCATCTCTCTCCTAGAACCACAGCAAAAACATTGCTAATTAATTACATGATTTCTGCCACTGGACTCAGATAATGATGAAAATGTAGCACTTACTGTGTGCAACGCACTATTATAAGCACTTTAGAAGTATTAACAAATTTCATCTCCAGATCAACCTTATGAGACAGCTATTTTCATTATCTCTGTTTTATAGATGCAGCAACTGAGTACACAGATTACACAGACATTACATGTAGAGCTGGAATTTGAATTGAGGCATTCTAGCTCCAGATTTTATGTACTTTACCATTAATGCTGTATTACCTCATATTCCCCATTGGAAAAAGCTTACATGTTCAACCACAAATGACCACAGGCCTAATTCTTATTAATTCTTATAGATTTCACATTTCTCTCAATGATACAGAAGAGGGAAAAGATGACCAGCACAATAGGCATACACAGTTCTAGTTCACACTGGATTTTTCTCCTGCTTGGAGGTATTGAGTGAGGAGTTAATTGTACAGAATCACACAATAGGCAAACTCAACTATGATATACAAACTTGATTCCTTAAACCTTGGACCTAGAATGAGAGTGTGATATTGCTTTGTTAGCTTCCTGATATAAAAGCCACTGTAAACTTATTTCTCAGAATTTGGTAGCTACACCTCATATTGGAGGATCTGAAGCCCTATTAGGCAGGGAATTAATAAAGTTAGAGACAATACTTGTACTGAGCAGCAGAAAACAGGGAAACATAGATTAAGAGAGTCTTCTAACAATTACCACTGACACAGAATTAGTTTGAAATCATGACTTGAGAAAATAGAGATCTGGGTTCCTAGAACAAGTTAAGTTTTGATATCTGAGGTTTTAGGGAGGGAGAAGGGAAAGGAAAAACAAAAGGTCAAGTCAAGATGCATGTCTGGAGATGTTAAAATGCTAAAAGATTCTAGGGGGACATAAGCAATCAGATAATATCAGAGAACACTATGTAGCTGGGAGCCAGAGGTATGTCAAAGGTAAAATCAGTCAAGAAAGTTGAAGTGGTAAAACACCAGAGACTAGGGTAGTAGTTGAGATCTGGATATTATTCCTGGCTCTTCTGCAAGCATCGTTACTCTGCGTACTTTATCATAAAATATCTCACTTCAGAATTCTTATTTATTAAATGACAAGTACTGGACTAAACAACCTCTAAAGACTCTTCCAGCTCTATCCTTCCATGATTATGTAATTCATAAACTTACATAACCTTGAAATTCTAACTTCTCTGAAAGTCATAAAATAGCCAATATAAAAGCATTGTTTTTGGCAGGCTGCTTCGTTGAAAGAATTGAATTATTACCAGACAGACCATGTTACTGGGATTTTTTTCTTAACATATTATTACAGGAACTCAAGTACTCATAGGACCCTTGCTTTTGATTTTTCCCAAGGGGTTTCCAAATCTGCCATTCAGTCAACCAACATTTACTGAATTCTAACAATATGTTTGGACACTGGGTTAAGCCTTAGGAAGAGAAAGATGAATAAAGAAGAGTCATGGTTTTAAAGGCAATCGCAGTATACTGGGGGAAGTAGAAATGTATACCATGAGGACAATATCATGATAGAGATATGTGTAGGATATTATAGGCACAGAGGAAAGAAGTACATAACTCAGTTTAAGAGAGGTGATAATGGAAAGTTTCTAAGTAGAGATCTTACCTTATGCCATTCTTTAAACTGAGGTGTTTATTTGTGGGAGAATGTTGGGCAGAGCATGACAACCAAAGAAAACAATATGAACACACAAGCAAAGGTGAGAAATAACATTTATGAAAAAGGTTGGCTTCTATTGTTTTCGTCGGTTCTGTACTCCTTTCCCCTTTCTTGTTTTAGCCATGTTTCTCACTCCAACTCTACAATGAGACTGTTAAGCATATTACACTGCCCCCATTGCTACAAGGGTAGGCATATGACCCAGACACAGGGTCATATGTCATTTGCCATATCACAGGGTCATGATATACCATTCCCCTCGGTAAAGCAGTTCAGACAAGGGATGGCATATTACCAAGCCAGATCAGACAATTTCCCTAGGGTTTTAACATACCAAAGTATCAAATGAAAAACAGTGTGTCACGAAAACTAGGACCATATACTTTAGCATGAGGCTGCCTGGGTTGAAATATAAGTTTCACCACTTATTAGCTTTGTGAATTTAGATAAACTGCTCAATCTGTATCTTAGTTTCCTCCTTTGTAAAATGGGGACCACAATAGTACCCACACCATAGTGCTGTAAGGATTAATATGTTAATACATGTAAAGCACTTAGAATATTTCTTGGCACACAGTAAGTACTCATTAAATATTGTTGATATTATTGTTGTTGTATTGTATATGCTATTGCTATATTTGTTTTTTGTGTATATATATATATACATATATATATATGTGTGTGTGTGTGTGTGTGTGTGTGTGTATTTTTTCTGTGTCCCCACTGAAATATAAGTGCTATGAGAACAGGGACTTTGTCTGCCATGTTCACTATTATATATTCAGGGTCTAGAACAGTGATTGGCACATAGGAGATACTACATAAACATCTGTGAATGAATCAGTGAAGAAACTACAAGCATTTGCATGTCACTAGAGATAAAAGTATATGAAAGTGGGCATGTTGTATTATAGGAGCAGTTAAATAGTGTTAGAAGTGCCCTAATTGAAATAATCACTGTAGGGGTTGTCAAATAACACATGAAATACGACCTTCAGGACAAGTTACTGATCATCTTTAACAAGAGCTGTATGATAGGGTCTACTCGTCATCTTCAGGGGTATGAAAATACATTTCAATTGATGAAATTAATAGTGTTTAAGATAGGTTATTGTTAGAAGTGATATATCAGACCTGCTTAATCTTGCATGAGGAGGTTTTAAAAGGCAACAAAGATTTGGAGGTCCAGAGCTCGTTTGGTCTCATGTACCTACACTTCTCAGTCTTCTGCTCCCTAATCCACTGCCAAGCTCTCTAGTCCTACCATTGGTACTTCATTGCATCTTCCTCAGAATGTGATTTTCATGCAAAGTGCCAGTCTTCGGCCTTAGATCAGAGAGTGGGGTCTCCCAGAGCTATAGAACTGGTTATACAGGTTTTTTGTTTGTTTGTTTCCTTCCTAATGAATGTTTGTACATTGGATGGAATTTAACTTGAGACTTTCTTTCACTGTAGCATACCATCTAATAGCCAGGATGTGGGAGAGAGAACATATAGCCCCCAGAGGATGCCAATATTTACAGAACAACAACACAAAAAATAACTTGGCATTTGTTGCACTGTCAAAATTGGTTTCACAGTTTGCAACACATAGACATGGACTTAAAAAGAAAGGTAGGATAGGTTTACCCTGAGTTGGAGAGAGGCCACTAAAGAGTTTAAAAGAGGTAAGTGAACTGATAAGATTTGAAATTTTGATGTCAATCTTATAACTGTGGACAAAGAACCTAAGAGGAAGAATACGAATGCAGGGAGATTAATTTGAAAGGTTTTGATCCAGGTGAGAAATAAAACAGAAAGTGATTTCAGGAGAGAAGAGGAGAGGACAGATTATAAAAATATATGTAGTAATCAGAATAGGCATGTTATTAAGTAGGATAAGGGAGGTAAAAAAGAAGGGAGAACCATAAATGTGTCCTAAGTTTCTAGCTTGTATAACTGGGGGAATGAGGGTGGATGGCACCAAACAAAATAGAGAAAACAAGAGGAGGTGCAGGCACTTGTTTTTGGTTTCTTGAGTTTTAATTTTTTGTTTTCTCTTTCCTACTTCCTTCTTCTGTCAGCTTTCTTTGATTGCCAAATTCCATTTTAACATCCTGACCCCTCTACTGGCTTCCCTGTAGCTAAGACAAACATTTATTTTTCAGCCTTCTTTGAGCTATGTGTGCTCATAAATCATTTTGACAATGAACAAAATAAAACAATAGTTGAATCCAGCCAAAAATGGCTATTGAAAAGAACAACATTGAAATAAAACAGCATTAAACTGCAACTACCTGTTGGTGATTTGTTAGCATCATCAATACTAGAGTCAACAAATATTTGAGTGTCAACTCAGTGCTAAGCACTGTCCTGGGTCCTAGGGATACAAAGGCCCGGAGAAGCAGCCTAGTAGAATGGATAAAGCGTGATTTTTGAGTTAGAACCAGAGTGTATCTCTTGTTCCACCACCTACTAGGTTTGTGACCTTGGGCTAATTGTTAACCCCTCAGAGCCTCATTATTTTCCATATGTAAGATGGGGATAATTGCATAGCACATACATCATTCAGCTGTCAAGTTATGTAAGATAGCAAATCTAACCTAGAAGAGCAGCTGATATAAGTACTTGATAAATGGTAGCTGCTATGAACATAAAAATCATAATTATTCTCTCAAGAATCTTACAGTCTATTACAGATTTTTTGTCTATATGAGCCTCCCATATATTTTTATTATAAATTCAAAGAAAAGAACAGCATTGAATCATATTTTTATCACAGGGATTTTATAATGGCTCAGAATGGTAGTACTTCATAGTCCTAGAATAGCATTTCTTCAAGACTCTGAGTATAACCAAGTATAATATCTAAAGCCTTGGAGACTTACTTCAATGATCTGATGAAGAAAATGAAGAAAAAGCAAACTCTCTTAGAATAGTAATTTAAAAATGATGTATTGCAAATAGGCAGTTAAAGTGTGTTAATTGGCTGTACTGTAGCACCAAGGGTGTGATGCGGTTTGGAGGAGGGGGAAAAAACTGAATCATATGAAGTTAATACAAACTCAGTGCAATGAAAGTTTCTGCCAGATTGGGTTATAATGAACTCACTGTGTTTTAATGAAGCTAATAACTGAGTATCTTATTAAATTTCACTAGAATACATTGAAGGCTGTTTTATTGTAGCCTTTTAAGATCTTTTATGAATCCAGATTTGTGCCAGATATTATGAAAAAGAAAACGTTAACTGCATTACTTTACTTTCATCATCATATAACTTGCTTAAGATGTTTGTCAGTAGTGCATAAACTATATTCTTCCTCATCTCAATAATTTTATGTTATAATAAATGCAGAAAATATTTTAAGATGAAAATGCACATCTAAAATATTCATCGCTGTCACAAAATCAGAGGGACTAAATTTTGGATGAAGGTTATGTATTAATAAAGTTTTAAGTTAAAGCAGTCAAAAGCCTTTTGGCCTGGATTTTCAAAATTCAATGGGTGGGGAGACCTTCAAGATGGTGGATGAATAAGACTTGGAGATCACCTTCCTCCCCACAAATACATCAGAAATACATCTATATGTGGAACAACTCCTACAGAACACTACTGAACGCTGGCAGAAGATCTCAGACCTTCCAAAAGGCAAGAAAATACCCACGTACCTTGTTAGGGCAAAAGAAAAAGAAAAAACAGAGACAAAAGCATAGGGACGGGACCTGCACCTCGGGGAGGGAGCTGTGAAGGAGGAAAGGTTTCCACACACTAGGAAGCCCCTTCACTGGTGGAGACGGGGTGGGGGGGGGGGGGGGAAGCTTCGGAACCATGGAGGAGAGCTCAGCAACAGGTGTGCGGTGGGCAAAGCGGAGGGATTCCCGCACAGAGGATCAGTGCCGACCAGCACTCACCAGCCCGAAGAGGCTTGTCTGCTCACCCGCCAGCGCGGGCGGGGGCTGGGAGCTGAGACTCCAGCTTCAGAAGTCAGATCGCAGGGAGAGGAAAGGGGTTGGTGGTGTGAACACAGCCTGAAGGGGACTAGTGCGCCACAGCTAGCCAGGAGGGAGTCCGGGATAAAGTCTGGACCTGCCGAAGAGGCAAGAGACCATTGTTTCGGGGTGTGTGAGGAGAGGGAATTCAGAGCACCACCTAAACGAGCTCCAGAGAAGGGCGCGAGCCGCGGCTCAGTGCGGACACTAGAGACGGGCATGAAACGCTAAGGCTGCTGCTGCAGCCACCAAGAAGCCTGTGCGCAAACACAGGTCACTTCCCACACCTCCGCTCCCGGGAGCCTGTGCAGCCTGCCACGGCCAGGGTCCCGTGATCCAGAGACAACTTCCCTGGGAGAACACAAGGCGTGCCTCAGGCCTTTGCAACGTCACGCTGGCCTCTTCTGCCACAGGCTCACCCCACATTCCCTACCCCTCCCTCTCCCCGGCCTGAGTGAGCCAGAGTCCCCTAATCAGCTGCTACTTTAACCCCATCCTGTCTGGGCAGGGAACAGATGCCCTCAGGAGACCTACAGGCAGAGGCAGGGCCAAATCCAAAGCTGAACCCCAGGAGTTGTGCAAACAAAGAAGAGAAAGGGAACTTTCTCCTAGCAGTTTCAGGAGCCGCAGATTAAATCTCCACAATCAACTTGATGTACCCTGCATCTGTGGAATACCCGAATAGAAAACGAATCATCCCAAAATTGAGGTGGTGGACTTTGGGAGCAACTATAGACTTGGGGTCTGCTTTCTGAATCTAATTTGTTTCTGGTTTTATGTTTACTTTAGTTTAGTATTTATTATCATTCGTAGATTTGTTTATTGATTTGGTTGCTCTCTTCCTCTTTTTTTTTTGGCTGCATCAGGACTTCGTTGCTGCACACAGGCTTTCTCTAGTTGCGGTGAGCAGCAGCTACTCTTCATTGTGCTGCACAGGCTTCTCATTGCGGTGGCTTCTCTTGTTGTGGAGCAAGGGCTCTAGGAGCACAGGCTTCAGTAGTTGTGGTGCATGGGCTTAGTTGCTCCACGGCATGTGGGATCTTCCCAAAGCAGGCTCGAACCCATGTCCCCTGCATTAGCAGGTGGATTCTTAACCACTGTACCAACAGGGAAGCCCCTCTTTTTTATATATATATATATATTTTTTTTTCCTTTTTCTCTTTTTTGAGTGTGTATGTGTATGCTTCATTGTGTGATTTTGTCTGTATAGCTTTGCTTTTACCATTTGTCCTAGGGTTCTGTCTGATATTTTTTTTTTAGTATAGTTTTTAATGCTTGCTATCATTGGTCCATTTGTTTTTTGGTTTGGTTGCTCTCTTCTTTCTTTGTTTTTTTTTCTCTTTTTAAAATTACTTTTTAATATTTCTTATTTTTATTTTAATAACTTTATTTTACTTTATTGTTTTCTTTTTTCCTACCTTTTTTCTCTCTTTTCTTTTGAGCCGTGTGGCTGACAGGGTCTTGGTGCTCTGGCCGGGTGTCAGGTCTGTGCCTAGGTGGTGAGAGAGCTGAGTTCAGGACATTGGTCGACCAGAGACCTCCCGGCTCCACATAATATCAAATGGCAAAAGCTCTCCCAGAGATCTCCATCTCAACACTAACACTCAGCTCCACTCAATGACCAGCAACCTACAGTGTTGGACACCCTATGCCAAACAACTAGCAAGACAGGAACACAACTGCACCCCTTAGCAGAGTGCCTGCCTAAAATCATAATAAGCTCACAGACACCCCAAAACACACTGCATGATGTAGTCCGGCCCACTAGAAAGACAAGATACAGCCTCATCCATCAGAACACAGGCACTAGTCTCCTCCACCAGGAAGCCTACACAACCCACTGAACCAACCTTAGCCACTGGGGGCAGATGCCAAAAACAATGGGAACTACATACCAGCAGCCTGCGAAAAGGAGACCCCAAACACAGTAAGTTAAGCAAAATGAGAAGACAGAGAAACACACAGTAGATGAAGGAGCAAGGTAAACACCCATTAGACCAAACAAATGAAGAGGAAATAGGCAGTCTACCTGAAAAAGAATTCAGAGTAATGATAGTAAAGATGATCCAAAATCTTGGAAATAGAATGGAGAAAATACAAGAAACGTTTAACAAGGAGCTAGAAGAACGAAAGAGCAAACAAACAGCGATGAATAACACAATAAATGAAATGAAAAATTCTCTAGAAGGAAACAATAGCAGAATAAATGAGGCAGAAAAACCGATAAGTGACCTGGAATATAAAATAGTGGAAATAACTACAACAGAGCTGAAAAAAGAAGAAAGAATGAAAAGAATTGAGGACAGTCAGAGAGCTCTAGGACAACAATAAATGCACCAACATTTGAATTATAGGGGTTCCAGAAGAAGAGAAAAAGAAAGGGACTGAGAAAATATTTGAAGAGATTATAGATGAAAACTTCCCTAAAATGGGAATGGAAATTGTTAATCAAGTTCAGGAAGCGCAGAGAGTCCCACACAGGATAAATCTAAGGAGAAACATGCTAAGTCACATATTAATCAAATTATCAAAAATTAAATACAAAGAAAAAATATTAAAAGCAGCAAGGGAAAAATAACAAATAACATACAAGGGAATCCCCATAAGGTTAACAGCTGATCTTTCAGCAGAAACTCTGCAACCCAGAAGGGAGTGGCAGGACATATTTAAAGTGATGAAAGGGAAAAACCTACAACCAAGATTATGCAAACCAGCAAGGATCTCATTCAGATTCAATGGAGAAATTAAAAGCTTTACAGACAAGCAAAAGCTAAGAGGATTCAGCACCACCAAACCAGCTTTACAACAAATGCTAAAGGAACTTCTCTAGGCAGGAAACACAAGAGAAGGAAAAGACCAACAATAACAAACCCAAAACAATTAAGAAAATGGTAATAGGAACATACATATCAATAATTACTTAAAGTTAAATGTATTAAATGCTCCAACCAAAAGACATAGACTGGCTGAATGGATACAAAAAGAAGATCCATACATACGCTGTGTACAAGAGACCTACTTCAGACCTAGGGAAACCTAAAGATTGAAAGTGAGAGGATGGAAATGTATTCCGTGCAAATGGAAATCAAAATAAAGCTGGAGTAGCAATTCTCATATCAACAAAATAGACTTTAAAATAAAGGCTATTACAAGAGACAAAAAAGGACACTACATAATGATCAAGGGATCAGTCCAGGAAGATATAACAACGGTAAATATTTATGCACCCAACATAGGAGCACCTCAATACATAAGGCAAATGCTAACAGCAATAAAAGTGGAAACTGACAGAAATACAATCATAGTAGGGGACTTTAACACCTCACTTTCACCAATGGACAGATCATCCAAAATAAAAATAAATAAGGAATCACAGATGGACTTAACTGATATTTAAATGACATTCCATCCCAAAACAACAGAATACACTTTCTTCTAAACGGCTCATGGAACATTCTTAAGGATAGATGATATCTTAGGTCACAAATCAAGCCTTGGTAAATTTAAGAACATTGAAATCGTATCAAGTATCTTTTCTGACAACAATGCTATGAGACTAGATGTCAATTACAGGAAAAAATCTGCAAAAAACACAAACACATGAAGGCTAAAAAATACACTACTAAATAACCAAGAGATCACTGAAGAAATGAAAGAAGAAATACAAAAATACCTAGAAACAAATGAGAGTGAAAACATGATGACCCAAAACCTATGGGATGCAGCAAAAGCAGTTCTAAGAGGGAAGTTTATACTACCTCACAAAACAAGCAACATCTTAAATAAACAATTTAACCTTACACCTAAAGCAATTAGAGAAAAAAGAACCAAAAAAACCCCCAAAGTTAGGAGAAGGAAAGAAATCATAAAGATCAGATCAGAAATAAATGAAAAAGAAATGAAGGAAACAATAGCAAAGCTCAATAAAACTAAAAGCTGGTTCTTTGAGAGGATAAAAATAATTGATAAGCCATTAGCCAGACTCATCAAGAAAAACAGGGAAAACACTCAAATCAATAGAATTTGAAATGAAAAAGGAGAAGTAACAAATGACACTGGAGAAACACAAAGGATTATGAGAGATTACTACACACAACTATATGCCAATAAAATGGAAAACCAGGAAGAAAGGGGCAAATTCTGAGAAAAACACAACCTTCTGGGACTGAACCAGAGGAAATAGAAAATATAAAAAGACCAAACACAAGCACTGAAACTGAGACTGTGATTAAAAATCTTCCAACAAACAAAAGTCCAGGACTAGATGACTAGATGGCTTCACAGGTGAATTCTCTCAATCATTTAGAGAAGAGCTATCACCTATCCTTCTCAAACTCTTCCAAAATATAGCAGAGGGAGGAACACTCCCAAACTCATTCTATGAGGCCACCATCACCCTGACACCAAAACCAGACAAAGAGGTCACAAAGAAAGAAAATTACAGGCCAATATCACTGATGAACTAGATGCAAAAATCCTCAACAAAATACTAGCAAACAGAATCCAACAGCACATTAAAAGGATCATACACCATGATCAAGTAGGGTTTATCCCAGGAATGCAAAGATTCTTCAATATACACAAATCAATCAATGTGATAAACCATAGTAACAAATTGAAGGAGAAAAATGATATGATCATCTCAATAGATGCAGAAAAAGCTTTTGACAAAGTTCAACACCCATTTATGATAAAAACCCTCCAGAAAGTAGGCATAGAGGAACTAACCTCAACATAATAAAGGCCATATATGAAAAACCCACACCCAACATCGTTCTCAGTGGTGAAAAACTGAAACCATTTCCACTAAGATCAGGAACAAGACAAGGTTGTCCACTCTCACCACTATTATTCAACATAGTTTTGGAAGTTTTAGTCACAGCAATCAGAGAAGAAAAAGAAATAAAAGGAATCCAAATTGGAAAAGAAGAAGTAAAGTTGTCCCTGTTTGCAGATGACATCATACTATACATAAAGAAACCTAAAGATGCTACCAGAAAACTGCTAGAGCTAATCAATGAATTTGGTAAAGTAGCAGGATACAAAAATAATGCACAGAAATCTCTTGCATTCCTATACACTAATGATGAAAAATCTGAAAGTGAAATCAAGAAAACACTCCCATTTACCATTGCAACAAAAAGAATAACATACCTAGGAATAATCCTAACTAAGGAGACAAAAGACCTGTATGCAGAAAACTATAAGGCACTGATGAAATAAATTAAAAATGATACAAACAGATGGAGAGATATATCATGTTCTTGGATTGGAAGAATCAACATTCTGAAGACGACTATACTACCCAAAATAATCTACAGATTCATTGCAATCCCTATCATATACCAATGGCATTTTTCACAGAACTAGAACAAGAAATCTCACAATTTGTACGGAAACACAAAAGACCCCGAATAGCCAAAGCAATCTTGAGAAAGACAAATGGAGCTGCCAGGATCAGGCTCCCTGACTTCAGACTATACTCCAAAGCTACAGTAATCAAGACAGTATGGTACTGGCACAAAAACAGAAATAAAGATCAATGGAACAGGATAGAAAGCCCAGAGATAAACCTACACACATATGGTCACCTTATCTTTGATAAAGGAGACAAGAATACACAATGGAGAAAAGACAGCCTCTCCAATAAGTGGTGCTGGGAAAACTGGACAGCAACATGGAAAAGAATGAAATTAGAAAACTCCCTTACACCATACACAAAAATAAACTCAAAATGGATTATAGACCGATATGTAAGGCCAGACACTCTCAAACTCTTAGAGGAACACATAGGCAGAACACTCTGAGACATAAATGACAGCAAGATCCGTTTTGACCCACCTCCTAGAGAAATGGAAATAAAAACAAAAATAAATAAATGGGACCTAATGAAACTTAAAAGCTTTTGCACAGCAAAGGAAACCATAAACAAGACCAAAAGACAACCCTCAGAATGGGAGAAAATAGTTGCCAATGAAGCAACTGACAAAGGATTAATCTCCGGAATTTACAAGCAGATCATGCAGCTCAATATCAAAAAAACCAAAAAACCCAATCCAAAAATGAGCAGAAGACTTAAAAAGACATTTCTTCAAAGCAGATATACAGATTGCCAAGAAACACATGAAAGGATGGTCAACATCTCTAATCATTAGAGAAATGCAAATCAAATCTACAATGAGTTATCATCTCACACCAGTCAGAACGGCCAACATCAAAGTATTTACAAACAATAAATGCTGGAGAGGATGTGAAGAAAAGGGAGCCCTCTTTTACTGTTGGTGGGAATGTAACGTGATACAGTCATTATGGAGAACAGTATGGAGGTTCCTTAAAATGTAAAAATAGATCTACCATATCACCCAGGAATCCCACTACTGGGCATATACTCTGAGAAACCATAATTCGAAAAGTATCATGTACCACAACGTTCATTGCAGCTCTATTTACAATAGGCAGGACATGGAAGCAACCTAAGTGCCCATTGACAGATGAATGGATAAAGAAGATATGGCACATATATACAATGGAATTTTACTCAGCCATAAAAAGAAAGGAAATTGAGTTATTTGTAGTGAGATGGATGGACCTAGAGACTGTCATACAGTGTGAAGTAAGTCAGAAAGAGAAAAACAAATAGCGTATACTAACACATATATATGGAATCTCTAAGGGAAAAAAAAAAAGGTTCTTAAGAACCTAGGAGCAGGACAGGAATAAAGATGCAGATGTAGAAAATGGACTTGAGGACACAGGTAGGGGGAAGGGTAAGCTGGGACGAATTGAGAGAGTAGCATATACTTATATATACTACCAAATGTAAAATAGATAGCTAGTGGGAAGCAGCCTCATAGCAGAGGGAGATAAGCTCGGTGCTTTGTGACCACCATGAGGCATGGGATAAGGAGGGTGGGAGGGAGACGCAAGAGGGAGGAGATATGGGGATATGTGTATATGTATAGCTGATTCACTTTGTTATAAAGCAAAAATTAACACACCATTGTAAAGAAATTTACTCCAATAAAGATGTTAAAAAACAAAACAAAAAGTCTTAATGAGTAGAATTTTATTAAGTCCAAACTTATACATTCTGTGCAAACCTGGGTAAAATCTGTGGAATAACAAATGCCAGTAAAACATATGGCAATGACCCCATGTGTGGATTTGTCCAAGAGGCGCTTTTCAACATTCAGCAATAGTTTCTTTGACCAGCCACGTTAAAGGCCAGTGCTTGGCAGTGCTATCCAATTGGCAAATTCATTCTTTGTTGTCTCTATTCCTGGTTTTCTACCCTTTTTCAGACTTTCAGCTGTCTCTCCATTTACTGACATTCAGCAGTACTGGTTATGCTACTGTCCTCAAATCTTCTCATGTGAGAATATCTCACATAGCACAACATGTCATTTTCCAAAGGATATTTTTAATTCATAGGTAAATGACTCAAGAGCCTCTTACTGAACACAGGACATAAATGTATACTTGGTTTGAGTTTGGGGCTATTTTAATGGAACACTGGGTATCTGTATATCTCCTAATCTGATATTTTATACTCAGTAGGCAATTCAATGTTTTAACCTTGTCTAGAATTAATGCTTTTCCTCCTCACATTCCTTTCAAATCACCATCCAAGGCAGAGCTACAGTCACTTCTCTTTCACTCAAGAATGCTTTCTCCAGTGGCCCTTAACTTGGACATTCCTTTCTTGGGGTAGAAATGGAAGGGAAAGAGAGCTAGTATTTGTAAGATAGTTGAGCCAAGTAAACCCCAAACAGACAATTCCATGTTTTATAGAGCCATGCCCAAATTTGTAAGCCAAGATGAAGAAGAAAACTTATCAATATTATTGATACTGCCAAATAGTAAAACTAGTGGAGCTAAGAATTAAGAGCTTGGAAATAGACTCTTGTATATATGGTCAAATGATTTTGAAAATGGGTACCAAGACCATTTAATGGAGAAAGGACATCCTTTTGAACAAATGATGCTGAGAAAATTATATATCTACAAGTAAAATAATGAATTTGTACCCTTAATTTTCATCATATACAAAAATCAACTCAAAATGGATCAAAGACCTACATGTAAGAGCTAAAACTATAAAACTCTTAGAAGAAAACATATGGGCAAACAAGCAACAAAAGCCTGTCAATAAGTGGGACGGCCTCAAACTAAAAAGCTTCTGGACAGCAAAAGAAATAAAATTAAAAAATGAAAAAGCAACCTACAGAATGGGAGAAAATACTTGCAAACCATTTGTTGGATAAGGGGTTAATACAAAAATATACACAGAACTTATATAATAAACAATCTGATTTAAAAAATGGGCAAGGGAACTGAATAGATATTTTCCAAATAATACATCCAAATGACCAACAGGTACATGAAGAGATGCTCACCATCACTGATCATCAAGGCAACTCAAATGAAAACCATGATGAGATATCACCTTACAATTGTTAGAATGGTTGTCATCAAAAAGACAAGAGATAACAAGTGTTGGTGAGGATGTGGAGAAAAAGAAACCCTTGTGCACTGTTGGTGGGAATATAAATTGGTGCAGCCACTATGGAAAACAGTATGGATGTTCCTCAAACAATTAAACCTAGGACTACTGTACCATCCAGCAATTCCACTTCTCGATATATATCCAAAGGAAATGAAAACGGGACACTGAAAAGATATCTGCACTCCCATGTGTATTGCAGCATTATTCAAAATAGCCAAGGTATGGAAATGACTTGTGTCCAATAATGGGTGAATGGTTAAGGAAGATGTGAAATATATATATATATATATATTCAGCCATGAGAAAGAAGGAAATCCTGCTATTTGGAATAACATGGATGGGCCTTGAGGACATTATATTACATGAGATAAGCCACACAGAGAAAGACGAATACTGTATGATTTCATTTACATATGAAATCTAAAATAGCCAAACTGGAAACAGAGTAGAATGGTGGTTACCAGGGGCTGTAGGGTGGCAGAATTGGAGAGATTTTGGTCAAATGGTACAAACTTCCAGTTAGAAGATGAATAAGTTCTGAAGCTCTAATGCACAGCACTATGATTACAGTCATTAATACCATATTATATACTTCAAAGTTGCTAGGAAACTAGATCTTAAATGTTCCCGCCATAAAAAATTATAATCATATGACGTGATAGAGGTGTTAGCTAATTGTATGATGGTAATCATATTGCAATATATAAATGTATCAAATCATCAACTTGTACATCTTAAACTTCCACAATGTTGTATGTCAATTACACCTCCAGTTTAACAAAAAGAAAGAAAGAAATATATATGGGAAAAGCTTCCTGACATTGGATTTGGCAATGATTTCCTATACATGACACCAAAGGCACAGGAAAAAAAAAATAGATACATTAAATTTCAACCAAATTAAAAACTGTGCATTAAAGGACATTATCAACAGAGTGAAAGGGTAACCTATGGAATGGCAGAAAATATTTACAAACCATATAACTGATAAGGGATTAATATCCAGAATATAAAAAGAACTCCTACAACCCAACAACAATGACAAAAACCACCCAATAAAAAAATGGGCCAAGAACTTGAATAGACATTTCTCCAAAGAAGATATACAGATGGCTAATAAGCACATGCAACAGTGTTCAACATCACTAATTGTTAGGGAAATGCAAATCAAAACCACAATAAGATATGACTTCACACCCATTAGGATGGCTACTACATTTTTAAAAAAGAAAAATGAAAAGCAGAAAATAACAAGTGTTGGCAAGCATATGGAGAAATTGGCACTCTTGTGATGGAGAGAAAGAGTGAGAAGGATATTGATTTCCTAAGTTTCTTTTACTCACAATTAACAACAAGAGGCAAAGGCACTTGGTCTAGAGTTTTACACAAAGGAAGTAGTCATGTTCACATAAAAAGGGAAATTCTGATCCTACTAGGCCCAGTGAATTATGGGGATTAGAAAGGAGAAGTTGAGAAAATAGGCAGGCAGATGTATACCTATCTGTTTCACTTCTTCTTTGGGATTCTGGAAGTTTCTGAAAGGAGAAGTCCTCAGAAGTTACTCCTTCACCAGAGTCTCCTGAGAGCTTCCCTGTGTTGTGAAAGATAAAAGAAGTTGCTGTTTCCTGTGAAGAGTTGTAGAATATAGCTGAGAGCTCTGGATGGGGAGCTTATCCATGAAAATTGCGGCAGGGATAAAGTAGCCCTGGATCACATGGCCACATGATACTATTCTTGATCCCTTATTGTGCCAGACATTACCCTTAGCACTTACACATTCATATCCACTCAGGCATTACAACATTCCTCTGAGTTAGTACCATTATTAATATTTCAAAGCCCCAGATCTTATACAACTGAGTCTTAAACATCATGTCTACACAAAAGATTCAAAATACATCAGCAGGAGAACAACGTATTTTGGAAAGTATGACGTTGGCACATTACAGAGGTCATGGATATAAAGCTTTACTGCATTCATCTTATATTTCAGGTCACTAATGTAGTTCAGTAACTTTGATTTCATTTCCCACTTCACTGGATAATTGCAGGAGCCTTGGCTCTTATATCCCAGTTTCAAGTGGTAATCATATCCTTCAAGTAGGCTTAAATCCTTCAGTTGGCTGATGGTTATTATCTTCTTTCAGACTAATTTCCTGCTGAGGGAATGTCCATTATTTTTGCACACTCATCTATGTATTGTCAGGTGCCAGTGCACTCAATCTTTTGTAATGCTGTAATTGTGTCTCTTCTATCTTTGTCAGAAAGCACACTAGCAAATGGGCCTACTTCTTAGTGTAAACAAAAAAAGGGTTTCAGGAGCACAAATCTCTTTCTTCAACTGTCAGAGTATTGTAGACATTCCTTAAATAACATTCCCCACAACAGATTTTGCTTAATATCAATTACTTGAATATCTGGAGGCTGGCCAGAGATATTACTCATCCCCATGTTCATGATCAAAGATTGAAACCATGAAGTGTAAAATCTCTCCCTATGTCAAAGAAGACTCTGCTTCCCCACACCCAGATGGTTCTGAATAGTTACTCTTTGATTGTGCACTCATATTTGTTCTCTCACTGATTGCTTGTTACAAAGATATTACCTTTGTTCCTCAATTTCAGTGCTATAATTGGGTTCCAGTCCATTCTTTGCCCTTGTTTTCAGAAAAGAAATAAAGTTTACTCAATTGGACATCTCTCAGGCTAAGATCCAAAATCACTCCAGACAACAAATCATGTCCCTTTTCCAAATCCTACCTGAACATATACACCTTCTTGATCTTTATTTCTTCTGTAAACTAAATCAATTTAAACATGTTGATGCTTTTATATTACTTCTGTCTTGACTTAGCTTGTGTGAAATTATTGTCCTTAATTAAATTATTACTTGTTAGTTAATCCCAATTCCTTGAAACTAGATTTGTATTTTTCCCAGTGCCATTGTGGAAACAAACAAATTGCTTTTATCTCATTCTTTAATGCTCCTAGACATCTTTATCTGCACCTCTGTTTTAGCACTAACCGCAGTCTGCTTTTGCATTATTTTCATCTATAACTGTCTAGCTAAGTGAATGTCCATATCTCTGTAATTTCTAGAGGGTAGGGGCCACATCCTAGTCATTTCTCAGTATATAGCACAGTGTTGTGAATACAGAAAGTATTTTATAAAGTGGTAGTGATTTACATTGAGTGATGCGATTTGGCTGACACTGAGACATAGCAGTACCTGTTTCTTGAAATAGCTATTATTTTGCTCTCCTTCATCATTGCTTTCTGTTAACATATTTGGTCAAATACCAGTACTTGCTCTATCTCATGTTTGCTTTGTTGGCAAGGCTCAGCACAAGAGGCTAAGCTCTTTATTGGTCAGAGTGGAGGAAGTTTGTGGTCTACTGTGAGATAATCCTGTGTGTTTTATTATGACTGTGGTTAATAATCCTTGTAATAACTAATCCTTTTTAGCCCTTTACAGTCCTGCTCATTGAATGCCAATTATGTGCTAGGAACTTTATACATTATAACAGTAATCTTCATAGCAGATATAAGGAAGCTATTATTATGCCAATAACAATAAAAACAACAATATATATTGATATACCAGGCATTGTAATAAGTGCTTTACTTGTTTTTTTTTTATTTATTTTTTTTACTGACCTTTCAGAACAACACTATGAAGTTAGTATTACCATTATATCCACTTTATAGATAAGTAAACTGAAGCTCAGATGGGTTAAGTAACTTGCCCAATATCACATAGCTGGTAAAAATAGACCAGAACAAATGGAAAATAATAATTGACAAAGCACAATAGAATTAAAGATTAATAAGTTGAATGGAGAACTAGACAAATTGAAAGGATTTATCAGAGAATAGAAAAATGAAGAAAATAGATTAAAATCTAAACTAATCATTTTGAAAGTTTTAAATTTTAGGAAAAAAGAAAGCATTCTAAATGGATCCAGCACCCCTGCTCCCAAACAGATTACCTTAAAGGAAAAAAAGTCAGGCAGGCCTCAGAGTTAGTCATTAAATGCCAGAAGACAATGAAACCACCTAATACTTATCAGTGCTTATTATGTACTAGGCACTGTATTACATACTTAATATTGCCTGTCTCATTTAATCTTCACAACAATCTTGTGAAATTGGTATTATTTTTTATGTTCATTTGAGGCTGAAGAAACTTGAGGCACAACGTTAAGTAATTTTCCAAGTTCTCATAGCCAGTAAGTTGCAGAATCAGAACTTATACCTATCTGTTTGAATCCAAAAACCTATCCTCCTACCACTTCAATGCTCTACCTAACATGCTTTTACATCTCTGTTCTAAAGAGCTTAAAGTTCTGTCTTATACTAGTTCTTGCTTGTTTTAACCCAACACATGGAATATGTCCTCATATCAGAATTTGTATGATTGCTTTAACACATATTCTTCTACCATATTCCACACCCCACAACCAAAATGACCTTAGGTTTAGACTTTAAACCTATTCTTGATGTTTCTATTTCATAAGTGGAATGGTCTGAATGTTTGTGTTCCCCCAAAGTTCATATGTTGAAAATCTAATGCCTAAGGTGATGGTATTAGGAGGTGGGACATTTGAGAGGTGATTAGGTCATGAGGGTGGAGACCTCACAAACAGAATTAGTGCCATTATAAGAGAGGCTCCAAAGACAACTCTCTCCCGCTTCTACCATGTGAGGACTCAGAAGTCGGCAATTCTGGGAGAAGACCTTCACCAGAACACAACCATGCTGTTGCCATGATCTTGGACTTCCCAGTCTCTAGACTTGCGAGAAATAATTTTCTGTTGTTTATAAGGTACTCAGTCTGTGATATTTTGTTATAGCAGCCTGAATGGACTAAGAAAATAAGACAGTGTTTCTAATATCTGCCCCTGACAGTGATTTGAAATTCATCATTTATTATAGCTCATTTATGTCTTCTGTTTTTCTCACATCAACATTTACTCCCTCCACACTGTTCTTCAGCACATGGCTCATGAGGCTCTACTTTCTGCTTAAAGCACTCTCTGTAACATCGGGTTTATGGACAGGTATATCTGGTGACCAAAGAGTGTCTGAATGTTAAATTCAGCTAGGTCACTCTGTGTATTAGTTTATTAAATGAATGTTTTTTTCCCCAAATATTTAAGTCATATGAAAAGTCTCTCTGACATAAAAACAATATTTAAAAAACAGGACTCTGAGAATAGAACTGTATGTTCTTCTAACACATTTTTCCTCAGGCTCTTAGGAAACAGAGTGGGCTTATAAAGAAAACACAGCTGTGAACAGAAATGATTTGTATCTATACATGCTATCTATATTTGCATACATGTCAATTTATAAAACAAATACTTCAAATTCATGTCTACAAAATTTAGTAACTGCCTACTCCAGTCAAACTATATCTATGCCCTTTGAGATGTGCCAACAAGTTACTTCCTAAAGAGACCTTAGTTGCTCCTTACAAAGCAGCACAGTTCTAGAAGAAGATAGAATAAGCTCTGAAAGAAGGCAGACTTAGTTGGAAATGTGAGTTTCATTCTTAACACCAAAGTGACCTCGGGCAAAAAGACATTAAAGCCTATGAGTTTCAGCTTCCAATCAAACAAGACCAGGGGATCTTACTATTTAACTCACAGTGTGATTGTGAAGATTAAATGAGATGGTATATACTAAAACATCCAAGAAAGTTCCTGGTATATGCTAAGCACACATACAATGTTACTTACACAGTCTGCCTTCTTACTTGGTATTTTGAACGTGTAGGACAACAATGGTGGCAGGTTGGTATCATGAAACAACTAGTGAGAACTTCAGAAAGCGGCTGATTCAGTACCCAAAATAATATATAAATAATATACATAACAAGATGATTTAGCATACACATAATACTTTTATACAACTCAAAATGCCTTTTCTTAGATTGCCTTTTCTACATTTTATAAAAATTCTGAGGCAAATTGATTAATTATGAGGAAATTTAGGCATAGATAGGTTAAGTGACTCACCGAAATCATGGGGGCTAATCAGCTAAAACTGAGTTGGTTGTTGCAATTCAAAGAGAGAGCTTTGAATATTCCAAAACTAATTCAAGGTTTTGAACTTCGGAGGTTTAAGGACCCTAATGCCAGTTGTGCACCAAGCATGTATAATCTGGCTGAATCCCAGGTCATTCCATGCCAGATGGATCATGTTAAAATGCAATCCAGAAGTAGGAATGAGGGTATTATGGTTGACTCTCTTAGGTAAGGCTTATAAATAACAATGAGACTTCCCATAGTGAAGACCTAACTTAGTTTCTTAGTTTCTTATATTAAAACAGTTAGGGGTAGGGGAACAAGATCATCTGAAAATAGCATTGTACGTTTTCCTGGTTTTGCTATTATATCACAGCTATGTGAATTGTTACCATTGAAGAAAACTAGGTGAATGATGCGTGGGATGTCCCTGTATATTTTTTGGAAACTTCATGTAAATAATTATTATCTCAAGACAAAAAGTTAAAAAGATAGCATCACACACCACAATCCTATGCTATTTGGTACCTAATTCATTTTTCTTTATTTAAAAGCAGTTGTATTAGGTTTTATTCAACTGAGATTGGAATTTAATATTTAAAGAGATTAACGTGACAAAAAAAAAGCAAAAATAAACAAATGGGACCTGATCAAACTTATAAACTTTTGCACAGCAAAGGAAACCATAAACAAAATGAAAAGACAACCTACGGACTGGGAGAAAATATTTGCAAATGATATGACCAACAAGGGATTAATTTCCAAACAGGTCATACAACTCAATAACAAAAATCCAAACAATCCAATCAAAAATGGTTAGAAGACCTAAACAGACATTTCTCCAAAGAAGGTATACAGATGGCCAACAGGCACATGAAAAGATGCTCAGCATCACTAATTATTAGAGAAATGTAAATCAAAACTACAATGAGGCACCACCTCTCACCAGTCAGAATGGCTATCATTAAAAAGTCTACAAATAACAAATGCTGTTGAGCGTGTGGAAAAAAGGGAACCCTCCTACACTGTTGGTAGGAATGTAAATTGGTGCACCCACTGTGGAGAACAGTATGGAAGTTCCTTAAAAAGCTAAAAATAGAGTTACCATATGATCCAGCAATCCCACTCCTGGGGATAAATCTGGAGAAAACTCAAAAAGATACATGCACCCCAATGTTCATTGCAGCACTATTTACAATATAATAGCCAAGACATGGAAGCAACCTAAGTGTCCATCAACAGATGAATGGATAAAGATGTGGTGTGTATAAATATATATACATATATACAATGGAATATTACTCAGCCATTAAAAAAAGAATGAAATAATGCCATTTGCAGCAACATGGATGGACTTAGAGATCATCATACTAAGTGAAGTAAGTCAGACAAAGACAAATATTATATAACATCACTAATATGTGGAATCTAAAAAAATAGTACAAACTTATTTACAAAACAGAAACAGACTCATAGACATAGAAAATAAAACTTATGGTTACCAAAGAGGAAGGAGGTGGGGAGGAATAAATTGGGAGTATGGGATTAACAGCTACACACTACCATATATAAAATAGATAAACAACAAGGATTTACTGTGTAGCACAGGGAAGTTTATTCAATACCTTGTAATAAACTATAATGGAAAATAATCAAAAAATAATAAAGATATATACATACATATATATATATACAGCTGAATCACTTTGCTGTACACCTGAAACTAACACAACATTGTAAATCAACTATACTCCAATTAAAAAAAATAGATACCTAAGGAGGACAGTGTTGCCCAAGCTATAACAGTGCTGGACATTGAATAGGCTGGATCCTTGTGAGAACTCAAATATAAAGGTGGGGTGCTCTGTTTACCTGTGCTTGACCCTGCTGTTTTCTTCTCCTTCTTTCATTTATCTCTGTTCCTTTATGATCCTCTGCATCTAAACTGCTTCCTTCAGAAGATGTCCTTATCATTATCTCCTCTATAACCCATCTCCTGATTGTCATTCTCCATTTAGGAGGGATAGTCCAAAGTGTCTTCATAGGCTCTAGGTATCCAAGACTCCATACTGTAGTTTTCCACTCTGATTATCCTGATCTGGACATTAATCTGATGTTGAGGTCCTTTCTCTCCATTCTTCACCCATCAAAATTTAACCATCCTGTGTCTCATCCAAACGAAAACAAAATATGGCATGTCACACTAAAAGAATCTCATTGACTAATATATTAAATTCTAAATTAGTTTTTGCACTAATAGTTATTGAGGACTTATCTTGCATATGGCATATTCCAGGCAATGTGGTTATAGCAATGAACAAAATAGATAAGTTCCATGCTTTCAAGGATCATACATGTTAATAGGGGAGGCAGAAGATAAACAAACATGCAATATAATATCAAGTAGTAAAATCCTTATGAAGAAAAATAAAACAGGATAAAGGAATAAAAAATAATTGCCACTTAGAGGAGGAGCTCAGGGAGGCATCTCTCTGAGTTGATATTTGAGCAGAGAACTAAATGGTGTGGGAAGGAAGTCATGTGAGGGAAGAGAGTTCCAGGTAGAAGGAACAAGCTGATTGAATATTAGTAAATGATTGCATTAGATCCTTGGCATCCTCTAAAGACCATAACAAGATCGTTGTAAACTTCAGTTTTTATGAATATCCCTTGTAACCTTAAAACCCTACAGGCCCCACAAGATGGTAGTTTGTAAAGATCACAGTAGGAGCAACATTTAATTTCTTTTGAAAGCTTTCCTCCTCCTTGCACCTGCTGGATCTAATCCCTACTGTTCTTCAAACAGCTAGACTCTTCAATGAAACATGTTTTTTCTCCCCAAAGGGCCTGAGGGATTTTAAATTGACTGGTCAAAGCTATTTTTTTTATGCTCCATTGTATAAAGACACATTGTCTTGACTGCCAGTAACAGTCACTTTTAATCCATAAAGGTTATGAAGAGTGACAGAGTGAGTCTTGCCACATCTGATCTCCTTTCATACTAATTGCTTAAGCTCTTAGTACTTGAGCTCAAAAGTTTATCTTCTGCTAAAAAAAGTAAACCTATGCACACGTTACCCTTCTTTTCAACTTCTTTTCCCTGAACTTCTTTTCCAATGTTTCTTTTCTTCCTCCTCTCCACTGATCCTGATGCCAGGACCACCACCTCTATTTTGTGTGAAACACACCATTCTTTCTGTTGCTAAAATATCTCATTTGGTCATTCTGTGTCAAAACACCTCCTGTTGATTATGAATTCTCCATGGCTCTGCCCCTGGTTACTTGCAATTATGGCTGAACAGAATCCTGGGCAATTACTCCAGATTCAATTATCACATAGCACATGCACATAGCACACTTGGTTCAGTCAGGTGTAATACCCAAAGCATTTGCATTGAAGATTTAGGGTTCTATAAGGGAACTGTAGTTGTAGTAATTAATTTGAATGATCTCTTTAAGTTGCCATAAAATTTTATTTTTTAAAGAACTGACAACTACAAAAATACATATGGATTTTAAATTCTGAAGTCGATCTAATCTTTAGAAGTAAAGAACCAGGGATTTATAATGCTTTTATTATACATTGCTATTTAATCAAATAGCAGTTTATAAAAACAGATTCTTCCTAAATGAGTTCAAACGTAATTTCAGAATGAGTATTACACATTTTATTCCATCTGTTATTCCTGACCCAGTGGAAGTGTGGTTCTCTCATAGAATATAATTGTGTATGTAGGTGAGAAATTAAAAGTTAAATTAAGCTGCATTGTTTTGAACTCAATTTAAATTAATTCATGTCTTTAATTTTGTATAGGGCAAATTTCTACTCTTTCCAATAGTTGTAAAATCTGAATACACCTGAGATATTAAAACTAACATTATTATGAGTCAGTCTTCATGTTGGTTTAACATAATTTTATTTTGTTAGAGTGTAGGGACTGAGGTCCTCAAAGTATTTGTGATATTAAGCAATTCAGTTACACTTAACATTTCAATTTTTAGAGCACACTCTTAACATGACTGATGAAATGACTTTCACATAATGGCGGTAATAAAAACAAAGGATTTCTATGCTCTGTATAGATCCCAAAGAATACTCTAGTTCTACTTCAACTTTGTTGATGCCTGGTTCCTAGAATTATCTCTACTTTGATACAAGTTCCTTTTTGCTCCTGCCTCTGAGTTTCTATAGCAGTTTTTCATCTCTACTAAAGTTCTTAAGATATCTCATCATTTTTATATATTGTAGGTTCTTCTTATCCACTAAACATGAGATCAGGCTCTGTGTTCTATTCAGCTGTATATCTCCGTACCCATTTCAGTGCTTGGTACCAAGTAGGAACTCAGCACATGTTGACAGAATGAATAAATGAACAAATGGATACATAAAGACAGAATATATGTCACTGCGACTTTTCCTGTCATCGTAAATCACTTTCAAGGGGTAATATTTCTGGCAATTAGAATACTGAGTACCATGGAAAACCTGAGGAATTCTTAGTCTCTGCACATGAAAGACATCTAGATAAACAAATCATAAAATCTATACTAAGTTTCTGTCAAAAATTATTTAAACTGACTTTGAGCACATGCCTACTGATATGATTAGAATTGCTATTTCATGCTAATTTTTTATTGACCCACATAATTATGAACACCAACAAAAAAGCAGAATATGATATCAAGTTGTAATGTGATACCTCTGAAAATGTGATAGTTTGTAATACGTTCTTTCTTTAGAGGTTCTGAAACTAGAAATTTCATTCCTCTGAGAGACTGTTGATTTATACAAAATAGCTAACTCATTTTGGTAACTTGGATTGATAAAATCATAATTGGAAAAGTGCCATGGTGCCTTCTGTTTAGAGAATTCACCTGAAATTAGAAATTATATTTAAACTACCAACAGGAGAAATACTGGCTGTCTAACTATTTAGAACAGTGCAAATACCCTGTTTCTTACCAAAGCAAAGAAAAAACTACCTCAAAGTGGTATAGCAGAGTTGACAAAATCCTTTAAGATGAGTATGTATATCACTGTTCCAGTCTGGTGCTTTAAGACAACATTCAAACTATTTACATTATTCACACTGTGCAATGCTCAAACATTATTTAACTATTGTGAATAAATTGTAATGACTCAATTAACTTGGAAATCAAGTTACCCATAATAACCATGTCATATTTAAGAAAAATATCAGAGAGTTAAAATTGACCAATAATTTGGTTTAGGAATTCTGGATTAGCACAAATATGATTCATGAGTTTTGAATTAGAACTTTTGAACTAGAACTACTTCTTGCTTTGTTAATACTGGTAATATACAGTAGATAGATGAAAGAGGTCTAGACCAGAATTTTGATAATAGAATGAGTTACAGTAAGCTTACTTTTAAATGTAAATATTCCTTAAAAAGTTGAAAAACAGAATTACTCCATAAAAATATTGTCTACTTCATAAAAATATTGTCTCATAAACAACAGACAGTCCATGCCTTTCCCCAGCAATCCTCTAAGAAGGATGCAGGTGTAAGTTAAGATTTTCCCTAGGTATGATGCCAGGTAAGAAAGAAACCACATCTGTTTGTTTTACCTCCTTTTTTCCCCAATGGAGTAGATTGGCATTTCCAACCTGTTTTATTGGAATACACATCCTGTAAATGTTAATAAAAACGTGTGTGTGTGTGTGTGTGTGTGTGTGTGTGAGAGAGAGAGAGAGAGAGAGAGAGAGAGAGAGAGAGAGAGAAAGAGAGAGAGAGCTGAAGGAAGGAAAATATCTGTTGTCAAGTAAGTTTGGGTTTCTCTGGGTTACAGAAAGTTAAACAAGCTCCTCCCCATCCAATAAATCTAAAACCTTTCAATACTTTAAAATATATTAATTATACTGGGAATATTCATGATTTCAAAGATCTAATGTCTCAATGGATATTAAAATTTCAAGAAACACATTTTAGGTAATGCTAGAGTAGACAGTCAGCTTCTTTGAAGGTAAGAAGGATTTCTAATACACTCCTGCATCTTTCCTAGCACAATGTGCATTTCCTAGCACAATGCATGAATTCATTCTGGTTCATATATTCTTAAGTATATAACATAACTTTTAAGTTCAGAGGGACAAATCTGTACCTTTCTGTATACTCAATGACTACAAGCAGAATTGAAAGGGAGAAATAGGCACTCTCACAAAAGCAGCCCAACAAGAAAATTTTAAACATAGGCCCATAAAAGAACACTGGCATATTCAAACAGAATAGTAAGAAATTCGGAATGTTTTTCTTCAAAACACCTATTCGCATTGCTATTTTGTAAACAAGCTTGATCTTTCAGCTAAATGGCTAAAATTCATTTTGATATCATGAGTGCTAATGTTTACTGTTGTTGATGTTAAAATGGGAAACCCTGTTATTTTTTGAAATGGACACTGATCAGATTTTTAAAATGGATGCAAACTAAGAAGCATGTTACTGACAACCTAGGCACCTTTCTGAGCTAAATATCATCAAGGGAGCAGAATGTGTCACTCAAAACTACATTAAGAAAACAAAATGGAGCAACTGTAAAATGGGCTTTAGTTAATTGTAACATGTCACAAGTCATGTTTGCAAAATAGAAGGAGGTGTGAACATGGAGCTCAAGTAAAGGAGTGTCAAAGAAAAGTATACACTCGTATGTCAGCAACAGAGTTCTTAAGCAAAGCTGGAGACCAAACCCCTGGAATTATCAGAGCCACAATAAAGTACAGATACTCTATATAGTATTTAAAAACATAAACCTTGGAGTGAGGCAAATCCTTTAGATAGGTTCTGACACACATAGACTGTATGACATTGGAACATTTCATTAACTTTATAAGCCTCAGTTTCCTCAATTTATAAATGAGGTTAAAAGTACTAACTGCATAGAATTATGTGAGAAATAAATATAAAAATATATGTAAATGCTTTGTGCAGGGCCTGGTTTATATTATGCTTGACTTAAATGGTAATAGCATCATTACTTTTACTATGACGATAACTACTAGACTGCCTAGCTTTCTCCCAACTTTTAACTACAACACAAGCCATCACTCCACTTTGTTTACATGGCAACCTAAGTTGCATTATTTCTTGATTAGTTTCTGTGACTCTAAACATCCTTACCATTCTGGTCAAGCTAAAGATATCTCTGGGTATAAGTTGTCTTCTCACCTCCAAGTTGTTTTTCTACAGTGCTTTATTCCTGGAATACCCTTGGCCCCAGCCCACTAAATGAAATTCCTGGGGTGAGAGATTTGATGTCTCTGCTTCGTGTCCTTAAAAATCCTGTTAAGTTTTGTTTAAATGGGCTTTTAAGTATGCTGTTTCATTTTCATGTCATTTATTTATTATTTATATGTCACTCTCTTCCAGAAAAGGTTAGAAGTGGCTAAGTAATTTTCCAGTAAGCTTGATTTTAGAAATCTAATCTCTGTATTAAAAGTAATTTATTATCTCAACAACAAAAGGAGTTTCCTGGGTGGTGGTGGGGGAGTGATGTTTATAGGGAGGCAATTCAAAGTAAATGAGGAACCATACAGTTTCTGCTTTTAAAGTACAAAGATATAAAGGTTGAGCTTGGCAAATGTAAGGCCAGAAACTATCAAACTCTTAGAGGAAAACATAGGTGGAATCATATTAGAGACCAGGGCAGGACTTGAGGCAACAGCTTTCAAGAACCTCAGTTTTCACAATGAGGAAACTAAAGCCCCCAAAGTTAAGTGATCACACTTAACTAGTTAGTGACATTATCGTTCTGCTTTAAATAGTAATGGTTAAGCAAAAATAAATTGATTACATTCTCTCAGTTACCCATGATTATAGAAAGGCTAGCTACCTCCTTCTTGTAATGTTATCTGTCATCTGTTATCAGCATACCTTATTTGAGGCAAAGTACCTAGAAAGAAAATATTTCTTGAGTACTAGACTCATACACCTAAAGTTATGGATAATTCTAAGGCTCCAATACCACCACTATAAAGAGGGGTGGTGGCACAAAAAATCAATGACCAATGTCATACTCTCATCTTTTCACAGTTCTTAGGACTCTACTTCTTCAGGAAGAACTCATATGTTAATCAAATTGTCAGAAAGAGCTTTTGGCTCCCTCCTTTATTTTTAGAATTTGTTCCTAGTATGAATTAATTCTTGCCCCATTCTTAGAATTTATTTACTCCCGACCAGCAGATGAAATATATGCTTATATTGTATTTTGACATAAAATCATAGAATTGTAGAAAGAGAGGTATTGATATTATTATTCTACTATCTATGCCCTATTCTACACCTTTGTCTTCATATTAATGATGCATGATATCTTAGACTGTAAACTATTAGATGAGAAGGAACTTTTCTTTCACTCATTTACTCAACCAATATTTATTTAGCAACTATTGTGTACCAGATCTTGAACATCTAGAATCAGGTCACGGTGAGCTCCCTGAGACAAAACTAACAACCAAACAAACAACAATTTAAAAAATATATATTTATATAAAAATTTATGTATGTGTGTGTGTGTACATATATATATATATAATATACACAGTATGCTTGGCACATAGCAGAGGCTTATATATTTGATGAACAAGTGAATGATATGATGGGTATGATCTCAAAAAGGTCTGTAAAAAATCTGGATTACCAAACCCTGCTTCCCAATTTGACATATGGATAACACATCGCAGTCATGCAGTTTGATGCACTAAATAATTGGTTAACCTTGATGACACTGATGTTGGTGATGGTGATGGTAAATTTCATTGTCTCTGATTGAAAAACAAAAGAATTGCCTTTTTCTAAGCATAATGAACCCTTCCACCAAATGAATTTAAGGAGAGGTACCCTTCTTGAGTTTAAAAAAACAACGAGTTGACTCAAAAATCTCCTTCAAAATAAGCCTTTTTAATGTTAGTTTTAATCAGTTGGATAAAGCTTTAGAATTAACAAGACTGGCCTTATTGCAATATGCATTTTCTGAATTTGCTAATGTTTCTCTCAACTGTTGGGGGTGGAGCGATGAGGGTGGGAAGCTTTCAAAATTTAAATACTTTATTATTATTTTTAATAAATAAGTTCTAATCTGGGAGGCTAACTGCTATACTATTTTGTCATGTATTAAACCTGATTCTATAGTGCAAGGCTACATTCTTCTCTCAAATATATATGCTTAATTTCCCCTGAAAATAAGAGTTTTGCTTGAGTGATCACAGAATATGGAACAGTGATTACTTCTTACCTGAATACACAGTTCTTGCTGTGGTTCATAAGATTCTAACTATAATCATATCTTGTGGTTTGTACTTCTTTCTGTAAGCTTACTGGTTTACAGAGACTATTAGTTAAACTTCTAGCTAATTTACAGTATCTACTTTAACCTCGGAGTCCCTTGAACTTCACCATTTACCTTGATGTGGAGCTCAGTATTAGTCAACAGGAGAAGCAAAATTCTCTATGACTCCAAGTATCTCCAGATTGCTACATCTGTCACACAGGCCTTACCAGTGCTCTTTGGAGCTTTTGTAAATTAAAGGAAGAGATGTGACAAACAAGGACAATTTTTCATCCATGACTTTCTTAACCCTAAGATTTCACTTTAACTTCTTTGCTAGTTCTGCAACCTCTTCTTTGGTACTTTAGCTGGATTGTACAATATTTCAAGGGGTCCTTTAATCTGGCACTGCTTAGCAAGAACAGAGGCTGCTAATTTTTTTTTTTTTTGCTAGTCTGATTAAATTACGATGAAACACATTTTCCTATAATGAATCCTAGCACCTTCATCTAGGTTAACATCTGGCAGCTGCGTGGCCTTGATAGAGAGGGTTGAGTTAAATAAGCTGCTATGTGCCTGTACTCAAGCATTTATTCAACAAAGCTAAACCACAATCCTTAATATCCTTTGCCTTTTTTTGTTTTACTCTATTCTAGGCATATCAAGTTTGTTTGCACTCCAAGGCATTTACACTAGCTGTTCCTTTTCTCTGAAAGGATCTTTCGCCAGATCTTCCCATGACTTGCTTTCTTATTTTGTTCAGGTGTTTGAGGAGATCACCTCCTCAGATAGGCCTCAGAAACCCCTATCTAAAATGACCTACAACTCCATAATATTCTATTTACATACTCTGCTCCCTCTCTCTTTTTTTTCATAGAACTTATCTGCTATTTAAAAATATGCTACTTACTAATTATTTATTACTATTTATACACCTACTAAAATGTAAGTTTAATGTGGGCAGGGATACTGCCTACCTTGTTTTCAACTGTTCCTCTATCACTTTACCTCAGTGCCTGGCACATGGTAGGTGCTAAACAAATACTTCAAAATGAATGGATGAGATGGTAATTGAAAGCATGGTATGTGTTTGGAACTATTCCAAGTTCTAAGGGTTCAGCAGTGAGCAGTACTTATAATATCCTTGCTTTTGTGAAACCTATGCTCATGGAGGATTGTTGCAAATATCCAGGTAAGAGATCATGAGAAATTTTGCTAGATTTGCAGTGGTGGGGATAAGGAAGGGCTAGATTGGAAAGATGTTTAATTGGTAGACTAAACAGCCTTTGCTAATTTTCAACAATATTAGGGTGATAGTTCATTGTCATCAGAGTCTGGACAAAGTTTAAATTGAATTGAAGACAATCTAACCGTTTTTATGCTTTTTATCTTATTTCCTGAACTCTCACTACTTTTTCACCAAGCACTCAGAGCTGTCTTTCTTCTCTTTAGATAACCAAGCCTCCTCACTAGTGCATCCAGATCTACTCTCCTTATAAGTGTCTAATACCCCAAATTTCCACCCCCTTGCCTTGTTTGAAATCTCTAATTCCTGGGACTCTTAGGATTCAGGTAGTCATATTAACATGAAACTTCTCTACATTTGGGATGCTCATATTTTATGCAACAAATAGGTTTTTGCACTGCTATGTGCTAAGTACTAAAGCTAATAACAATACATAATTACTACATAATACTAAAGATAATAATAATTAATACATAATTAAATAAGACAGAAAATGTCTGCACCTTCAAGAAGCTCTCCATCACAGTCAAGTCATCTCCCCAATGAGTTCTGTGTTTTCCTTTTTATAAAGTCCATACCTTTAGTCAAACTACTTCCTACAGTTTTCTTTCTTATGTAAAGAATGTCACTATTTTTCAGGTGATGAATATACCCAAAGCACATTAATGTTCAAGTCTCTCCCAACTCAGGTTACCAACTTCACTTACTTCCCAGACACCTTCATTCTACCCTGTGTATGCTTCCATCACCACCACACTCACATCAAACTAGGGGGAGGAAACAGCAACAGAAAAAATAATTTAAACAACACTAATAAAGCACCTAACCATCAGAAGAGTCGGTTTCCTCCCTCCAACAGCTCAGCTTTACAGCCCTTCTCCCATTTATTATTGAAGGGTTACAATGTTAAGCTAGACATTGATATTCCAAGGTAACTCTCTCATTTATTTCTAGGTCAAGCTTCAATGAATCTATAGATTGTTTTTTCCCCCTGCTGTTGACTGATATGTTCAGTTTTTAAAAGCTTAGGATACAGTGACTCATATTGCTGTCCTAATTCTCCAAAGAATTAATCAATGCCCACATCTATAGTTATAGTTATTATAACTATAATGGACATATATACTTTTACTGTAGAAAAGGTGAAGTTATGGTTCATACATTATATATGATATGTATTTGAATATTTTATGACTAGGTGAGTATAAACATAGGAATAACTGAGAACCATTTGATGAAGACCTGGTCAATTTTAACCAATCTGTAAAATACAGACAGCTGTACTACTCAGATGTCAGAGCTGTAGTCATTAGTTAGGTAACTGTGTGAATCCTAAGATTATAGTTTTAATATAATTTATTAAACTTACTATTAAAATCACTAGTAAAAACTAAAATGAGACTTTAAAAACTTGAGCTTCAGAAATTACTTTTCTAGGGCTTCCCTGGTGGTGCAGTGGTTGAGAGTCCGCCTGCCGATGCAGGGGACACGGGTTCATGCCCCGGTCCGGGAAGATCCCCCATGCCGCGGAGTGGCTGGGCCCATGAGCCATGGCTGCTGAGCCTGCGCATCCAGAGCCTGTGCTCCGCAACGGGAGAGGCCACAACGGTGAGAGGCCCGCGTACCGCAAAAAAAAAAAAATTACTTTTCTAGCTTTTTCTTGAGGTCATATACATTTCTGGTAGCATATGATATTCATGTAAAGCACACAAAATTTTTTCCAAAATGTCAGAAAATCTAGCACATATAAGAGGCTTAAAAATTGATAGAGTTAAAGAAAAATGTAGCTTAAAAAAAGTAAATGTCAAGCATAAAAATATCCAGGATGAAGAACTTTATAGCACCATAAGTAAACTTCTGTTTCCCCAAAGCAATGAATCTGTAATAACAAATTAACTAGGTATTATTGTATTTTTGGTAATTAAAAAAGCTGTAATTTTCCTGAGTCTATGAATTTGATATTTTAAAGCTTCCAGATAAATTATATCAAAATACCATTAGTTTTAAATACCATGTGTTAGCAGTAAATTATGGGAAGTAATATATTTTCTCCTTCTTGGTAGTATTTATAAAATCTTTCCAGTTTAAAAGACCGTGGTCAGTACATGGATAACAGCACAGAAGTTATGCTTATCAAATTTTTATATTGTACAAAGTGAAATAAGATACATAATTCTATTAATACAATAATAGCTACATTTTATTGAACACTTATGTCTCAGACAATGCTTTAAGCTCTCTACATCCATTATTTAATTCCATCTTTATAATCTTATGAAGAATGTCCATTTTTCAGGTGAAGAAAGTGACCAAGAAATTAAAAACCTTACTCAAGTTCACACTGTAAACCAAAAAGACAAGACTTCAATCCACAGAATCTGACTCTAGAACCTGTGCTCCTTACCATGTGTGAGAAAACAGAACTCAGATTCCAAAGGCTCTTGTTTTCCAGTTTTAAGATGCTGAATTGAGTTCACATATGTAAAAGTAATGTGTCACAAGTTTCAATAAAATACATTGTGCTTAATTAAATGTTTTTGAGTGTTTGGCATTCTACTGGGCACTAGAGGTAAAATGGTGAATAAAAATTTATGTTACCTGCCATTGAAAAGACTAATATGATACCATAAAAAGTATGGTAACAATGAGGATGGAGTAAAATGAATGGAATTGAGATATTTGGGAGGTAGAGTAGTCAGGACTTGATGAAGAACTGGATGACTGTGTTAAAGGAAAAGGAAAATTTAAACTCAGAACAAAGAATACATTCATTGATGGAGTTGGCGAGAAATCAATAGATCTGGTTTTGAAGTGGATGTGGGGCATCAAAATGGATAACTAGTAGAGGACTGGAAATTCAAGTCTAGATCTTAGGAGAAAGCCCTGGACCAAAGATATTAGAAAGAGGAGGCATAAGCATAAAAATGGTAAATGAAACCATAGGAGTTTATGAGGCCACTTAAGGACAGGGAGATGAGAAGAGATTGAGGAATAAACAAATATTCAAGAGGCAGGCAGAGGAAATGTTCCAGATCCTTATATGTAATTGTCCTCAAGATATTTCCTTTTTAGATATTTTACAGACATCTCAAATAAAATGTGTAGTTTCTCCTCATGGTATAGTATACTACTTTGTTTTGCACCAAACCTCCTGCTGAGAACATGAGGAAAAGCTAGACAAACCTACTTGAAGACACTGGCAAGCTACAGACACAGGATGGACTTCTGGGACTAATATCCCAGAGAAAAGGTAACAAGAGAAGGTCTGAAATTTGGTACAACTTTTCCCTGAGAGATCCACATGGAGAATTTTCAGCATTCTCATGTGGCTGAGGAAATTGATTGAAGTATGCCATATATAGGTTATATATAGATTATATATGTAATAACCATCTTTTGGAAAAATTCTGCTGTTTATATTTTCTTGCTCGAAAATACTACTGTTCATCAGTTGACAAATTCAGCATTATTCTTTCAGTTTCTGTCTCAGGACTACAAGCACACACCTCTTTCTAAGTACTGATCAAGTATAAATCCATCATAGGATTGGACACAGTTTCAAAACTGCTTTGTAATTTGATAGGTCCAGAATGTGATTCTAAGAGGCTATACAAATCAACAAATTGTAGCAATACTGGAGGTTTAAAGCAGTGCTAGGCTGTATATTTGAACTTTTACACATTTAAAAAAATTGCTTTGTTTTGGGAATCTGAATTATAGCACACACAAAAATAGACCTAGACCAACTAAAAAGAATTCAAAATTATTAGCAAGAGGTGTCTTTTCTCTACTTGCCACATCCATCCTTCCCTTTAGCCAGGTGTGATTCTTCCTACCCATCTGTAGATGTTTACCCACCTGAAATGGGGCATCAGTGCTGGCACTGAGTAGAATGCAAGCTAGAAATAAAATCTTTGTTGCTGCTGTGCCTTACTAGTATCTGAGTTTCAGGATATTTTCTATATAAATTGTCTGCATATATTTCCTTTATACACCATTGTGAGTACCTGAAATTTGAATCATAGAGTACCTATCCATTCCTCCCGGCCTTAATTGACTTACTTGGACTTGTAATCTTATCTCTTTGTCTTATTCCTACTTTAGCATCCCCCTACTTTCAGTCAAAGTCATAATCTTATTCACTTTATGGACTTTTCCTCTTTTCCTGCCACTTAACTCCTAGTCCAATGCTTTCTATGAATTTTGTTGTTAGATGTCCAAGATGCCTTTACATAACTTTCTTTTTAATATTCTTTTCCTCCTTCTTAGCATTCTTCACACACGAGGTGTCTAAATTGCTTAGATCTACTTCCCAGCATCCTCTACTCAATCTCAGCATCATGTGCAAGGCCCTCCTCTTCAGACATTTCCTACCATCTGCTTCCATCAAAATTTACCTATACCCTGATCCATTTTTTCAGGGCCCGGATCTTTAGTAAGGTTAACCCAATAGATAAAATCTGGTTTAGGTATTAATCATTGACTCTAAGTTAAGGTACAATTCCTACCGAGAAATAAAATTTTAATTTTCCTTGGCTTTTCAGGCTTTAACTCCAAATAAATATGGCTGGTAAGGGAGCTATTGATATATTGTGGGTTGGGATTATCTTTGAAACACCCTTCAAAATATATCATGCAGTTGATATTGCAGTCACCAAATTTCTATATTGTTTTTGAGGAATTATCTCCTGAGAATGTGTATTTATACACAAAGATTCCAGCACACATTTACTCTTTATCTTGAAATGTGTTTGACATTGAATATATATTGGATATAATTTTCTCTGTACAGTTCAATTATAGTTCCCAAATGCAATTATCATGTTTGAATGGAGTCTATTCATCAAAGATAAAAACTGTTCATATTGTGAAAGGAAATCAATGCAATATAAAATTAACCAAAAAGATAAAGGGGATTGAGGACCCTATTACATATAGAGAATGAAAAAAAAAAGAGTCTTCATCAAGACTAATGTAGACCCTAATGTAACCTTGCAAATTAGAACAAAACTATCTTGGAACCATTAAGTTTCAACAGCTTAAAAATATGCAAAATCAAAAAAAATATGCAAAAATATCGCCATCTCCTCTACCCATACTTTCTGCTTCCACCTCAGAATCCAAGCCCTCTCAACATTCCCCATAAATATTATAGAACCAGGGTACTATTTGCAGCAAATACACCTCAGTAACACATTTCCATAAAAATCCAAATACATAAATTATAATAGAATACTTTTAAATGAGCTCATTTGTTACATTCTTTTCATCAGACAGCCTGTCTTAGTCCATTTGGGCTGTTATAACAAAATAACATGGACTGGGTACCTTTTAGACAATGGAAATTTATTTCTTATAATTCTGGAGGCTGGGAAGTCCAAGATCAAGGCACTGACATATTTGATATCTGGTGAGGGCCTGATTTCTGATTCATAGCACCTTTTAGCTATAATCTCACATAGTGGGACAGGCAAGGGATATTTCTAGGACCTCTTTTATAAGGAACTAATACCATTCAAGAGGGCATTGCCCTCATGACCTAATCACCTCTCAAGGGCTCTACCACCTTGGGATCCAGAGTTTCAACATATGAACTTTGGGGGAAAACAAACATTCAGACAATAGCAGAGCCCAGCTAGAAATGAGTTCTTCCTTCCTTAAACATTTTTTCTACTACCCTTCTGGTACCTGTATCATAGTCTACTATGTATTATGGCAGTTGGTGTACACGTTTTGTCCTTTGACTAAAGTGAATGTTTCTTGAAGGAAGATGCTATATTCTATCTTTGAATCCCTAATGCCTACTAGAGTCTCTCTCCACTCAAAAAGTATTACCAGGTTTAAAATAAATAATTCCATTCTTATTCCTTATTTCACTATTGATTTGTTTGTTCAACAAATATTTATTAAGCGTATGTAATGTGCAAGGAAATCTCCTAGTTAGAAGACATACAGTGGTTAACATGACAGATGGTTCTTACCCTCACAGAGCTTATAGTCACATGGTAGAGACAGCAGCAACAATCAATTAGCTAAAAAATTATCTCATTAAAATGTAATAAGTGGAAGGAAAACAAATCAACAGTTGCCACAGGTTGGAGGAATAATCGACCACAAAGAGGATGCACAGGAGAACTTTGGGGGTGAAAGAAGTGTTCTTTAATTTTAGAATGAAGAACCTATACTGTATTGGGGCAGTAGAAGCATGTTTACATACATTTGGCAAAACCTATAGAACCGTATACTACACAGAGTGAATTTTAATATATGCAAACTAAAATATAAAATTGATCAGGATGTTGAGGTATCTCAAAATCGAATGCAGACTGTGACAAACAAATCTATCTCTATTACAAATATACAATATGATGACACTGAAGGAGGTGGGGAAAATGACCTCACCTAAGTAACTTTGGAAAATAATGTTTTGAGTGGAACCTGTAAACTAAAGACAAACGGAACTGTTTGTAAACACTACTCTAGTTGGTAAATTTGTTTTACATGAGGACACAAGTTAACAATTCTGAAACTGTTTTGCATGTATATTGCTACTGAGCAAATAAGTAAATGTACGGTAAATAGTGACAGTCAGGTATCTTAATGCTGGAGTTACTGATAAGCAAAAGAGGAAGACAAGAATGAAACATGTGATACTGGATTAGAGTTGGAGAAATCTCCATGAACTCATAATTTGCTTAATATAGATAAAATGGGTACATAAAGAAATATGATATTTATGTATATTAATGGTATCAATGATGTTTATGTACATAGTTTAGTATACATGTATTTTCTTGCTCTGTCCACTGAAAGGACATAGAAAACAATGACACTCCAGTAACAAGCATAGCCAGGAACCAGGGCTCCTTAGATTAATGGCTGATACTAGGGCTGGAATAAGGAATATATAAAATAAGCATGGAGATTCTCATAGGGCCAGAAATTACAAAAGTGCTTCCCTTCCCCAAGAAAAAATCACAATGATAGGGATATGTCAAAAGGATACGGGGGGGACCAACTGAAAAATCTCCCAATGGCCAAATCTGGAACAGTTTGAACAACAAAGTAAGTATGATTGGATTATAACTCAAAGTATGAAATAAATACACAGGAGTACATAGTGATATTAATATATTATTGAATAAATAAATAAATAAATGGGGGAGTGGAGAAAAATCTTTCTTTCAAAGAAATTCCAAATGACATATGTAGATGCTTTCCCCTCAAGCGGGTAGACCTTAATCCTCCCCTAACCCCCTTAGGATAGGCTGGAATTAATGGCTTACATCCAAAGAATAAAGTAGGGAAAGGAAAAATGGTAATTTTACAAATAAACCTGGCAAACATTACATTAAGAAAGTGATGCAGGTTAACATCAGTGATGTCATATGGATATCTTGTAAACTTTGATAGATGTGATGAGAAGGGAAACTTCATCTCTGTGCTACTCTTCCTGGAAACCTATAACTCCAGTCTAATCATGAGAAAAACACCAGACAAACTCAGATCAGGGGACATTCTACATGATACTTGATCAATACCCCTACAGATGTTCAAGGTCATGAAAAACACATAAAGACTAAAAAAAGTCACAAACCAGAGGAAACTGGGAAGACATGATATCTAAATGCAAGGTGATACTCTGGATTGGACCTTAGAATAGAAAGAGGGCCTTGATGGAAAAACTAATGAAATACAAATTAAGTATGAAATTTTGTTAGTAGCAATGTACCAATGTTTGTTTCTTAGTCTTGACAAATACATTATGAAAATAAAATATTCATAATGGGGGGAAATTGGGTGAGATGTATACAGGAACACCCTGTACTCTCTTTGCGGTTTTTCTGTAAACCCAAAATTATTTCTAAATAAAAAGTTTAGGAAATGTAAAAAGTGATTCAAAGGATATATATAACCTCCATTAAACTGCATGGGGGTTTTGCTATGACCTATCTTACTGTTGTGTCTTTAGCTCCTTAGAGAGCATCTCCATCCTGTCCATTTGTATAACATCCAGAATCATCTCCCTACAAAAATGCTTTCATTATTCTACTTCTCTGCTCAAAATCCTACTGTGGCTCCCTGTTTCTGTAGGAGAAATCCCAAACTCCTCAGGTAGATATGCAAGTTTCCTGCAGCAACTGATTCTTACCTTACCTTTCTAAACTTATGTATATATAAACTGAATGGATGAACAAATGTCAATTGGAATGGAATAACAATGGTTTATTAAGCACAAACTATGGGTCAAATATTCTACTGGGTGTTTGGTGCTATAGAGAGTATTAAGATATTATACCTGCCCTTGGCTTATAAACATAAATTTAAATAATTCTAAGTATTATAAGTACTAAAGTAGAATGGAGAAAATAACATAACATATATAGATAACTTATAGAGAAGCAAAATGGAAGAGATGAGTCTTGAGAGGAAGTAGAACTTTACCAATCAGAGAAGTGTATTTCATTTAAAGAGAAATAACAACAAACTCAAAAAGCCATAAAATTCTTTTATAGGGAATTGTGACTGGAGAGTGTAGGGTATGTAGTAGAGAGAGGTAGATAAGACTAGAAGAGTACGTTAAAGTCAGACTGTGAAGGGTCTTGGATTCTTGGTAAAGAAATTTTATTTTCCTTTTAGAAGCCAAAAGTAATCTCTTTGCTAAAATGCTAAGTCATCAAGCACAGCGTTATATATCATCTCATAGTGTTCTCTAGTTGTTTTTTTATATGAAGTACTCTAACAAATCTTGCCTTTCTAGCCGAATTGCCAGCTAAGTCTTTCATTCCTGGATCCCAATATTGCACAGAAGAGTACTGGGTCCATTACATAGCAGTTCCTGAAAATTTTTGCTTAATGTATCCTTGTTTATTTATACCAGTCATCTTTGTTCCTTTATAAAACAAAATTAATGGAAAACAAATTTCTTGTTTTTTAAGAACCATATCAGTGAACATTCTTATTCTGGTATTTGCATTTCTAAGAAGTTCACTAGATACACAGTTGCATTTCTTTCCTTAAATTTCACTCTTAGTTAGTATTATACTATGCACAAAATACTATTTGATCATTTGCCTAGTGGCCTTGAGTTGACATATTATGCATGTATACTTTTTGAATCCATAAGGAAGAAGCTAGTTGTCCCTGGGAACTTTGCCCAGTACCTGGAATCATGGGGATTTCCCAGCTTGCTTTATGGTTATAGTCAGCTATGAATGAAATTGGATTATGGGCTCTGTTCTTGTTCCTTTTGCAATCCCTAATGTTTGCTGATGACCAGTGTATTATCACTGTGATCTTGAGACACAAGGGGAGAGTTTGCCGAACATGGTACAAGTCAGTCAAGTTTTGCCCTCATTCTCTCTCTTGCAGGAAAATAGATTGCAAGAAACACTTTTGCACTGCCAGAGAAAATAAATTACAGTTTTAAGGCCAATGCATGTGGGACATATTTTCACCTCTATGATCCAGATGAGGAAAATAAACACAGAGAGGGTAAGTGAATACTTTAAAATCACAGAGCCAACTGGTTCCAGGACCAGTCCAGGTCTCTTGCAGCAGTACTTTATAAAAACTATGAAGTTCACCAACAGCCCAGATAAACACAAATACATTTTAGTAGAATACTAGAAAATAATCAAACTTCCTGATGCAGAATACCCTGGCCAAATTTCCATCATGGAAAGATGCTCTTCTGTGAACTGTAATTTTTTTTTTTTGCGGTACGCGGGCCTCTCACTGTTGTGGCCTCTCCCGTTGTGGAGCACAGGCTCCAGATGCACAGGCTCAGCGGCCATGGCTCACGGGCCCAGCCGCTCCGCGGCATGGGGGATCTTCCCGGACTGGGGCACGAACCCGTGTCCCCTGCATCGGCAGGCGGACTCTCAACCACCACGCCACCCCTGTGAACTGTAACTTTGAAGGCAGATGTTGCTGAAAGCAACCAGGGCAATTACAAAAATAACAAAATCAAATTTGTCATGAAATTCATTCACATACCGGAAAAACAATATTCTTCTTGTACAGTATCAACCACTGCACACAAGAATATTTTATGCAGCTGACAGAACCATAACAATACAAAAAATGAGCACATTTAATTGGTTGAAAACCAAATAGGCCAGACTGTATGTGCAAATCCAAATGTTTATAATGGTCACTGAAGGTGATCCAAGTAAGCACAACTCCAAAATGAAGCTCCTGATTATTTTGAGCTGGGAATTAGGCTATGTGATCTGTGTGACAGCTGTGACAGGTAATAAAAGAGAAGTTCCAATAAAGAGACACGAAGCTGCATAATAATGTTACAAGAAGCAACAGATATAATAAGATTCATCAGAATTTGAACTTATGGCGAGTGAAGATAGTTTTATTCTATAGAGATTTAGGAATAGGGGAAATTCTTTTTTCCCCTAAATTAACAGGAGATATAGGCAGCTCCAAGGTATGATATCTGTGTTTTCTGATTTACCTAAACTGGCTGAAAGCAGTCTTCATGTTTTCTCACTGTTATTGTTCTGTGAATTATTTTGTTATTCCAATTCCCAGGAAGTGAAAGTTTCAATCGTTTTTCTTTTTACTTCTCAATTTCCTTCTACTATACTCCATCTTTGTGGACCTTCTTTCACCAGTGCAATGACCAACCAATTAATCTATACCACAATTGAAAGGAAGTTAATATAAGACGTTCAAAACATATGCTATATCCTACTCACAGATGTGAAAATAGATTTTCATTTAATTTAATGAGAATAATAAGTTTTCAGCCTTAGGTATAATTGGACAACTGTTATGACATAATTTATTTTCCAAATTCTAGGATCAGTAGAAAAGTCTCCCTCCTACAAAATAGTTCTCATCATATTTTTCTTAAGCTTCAATAAGAGGAGCATCAAATTGAAGGTTAGGGAGGGAAAGGATGGTATATGTGAGATATTTATTTTCTTGTTAAATGGAAAATGTTCTGATTATATTTCACAGTCCTTTTCTTCTCCTATTACATCACAGGACTCTGTTTTAAGGAAAATTCCACCTGTATCATAACTGTTAAATAAATCTGGAAGGTAAGGCATTTTAATCAAAGAGATAGCCAGGGCAGGAAAGATGCAAATAACTGTATTAGTTTTCTATTGCTGTGTAACAAATTACCAAAAATGCAGTGGCTTAAAACAACATAAATTTATTATCTCACAGTTCTGTAAGTTAAAGTCTGGCTGGGCTTGGATGGTTTCTCATCTCCAGGTTTCATAGGCTGGAATCAAGGTTTCAAATGGTCTGTGCTCTTAGCTGAAGGCCACATATGACAAACCCACAGCAAACATCATTCTCAATGGTGAAAAACTGAAACCCTTTTTCTTGTAAGATCAGGAACAAGACAAGGTTGCCCACTCTTGCCACTATTATTCAACATACTTTTGGAAGATTTAGCCATTGCGGTCAGAGAAGAAAAAGAAATAAAATAAAAGGAATCCAAATTGGAAAAGAAGAAGTAAAACTGGAGCTAATCAATGATTTTGGAAAAGTAGCAGGATACAAAATTAATGCACAGAAATCTCTTGCATTCCTATACAATAACGACAAAAAATCTGAAATGGAAATTAAGGAAACACTCCCATTTACCATTATAACAAAAAAATTACCTAGGGATAAACCTACCTAAGGAAACAAAAGACCTGCATGCAGAAATTTATGACACTGATGAAAGAAATTAAAGATGATACAAACAGATGGAGAGATATACCATGTTCTTGTATTGGAAGAATCAACATTGTGAAAATCACTATAGTACCCAAAGCAATCTACAGATTCAATGCAATCCCTATCAAACTACCAATGGCATTTTTCACAGAACTAGAACAAGAAATCTCACAATTTGTATGGAAATACAAACGACCCCATATAGCCAAAGCAATCTTCAGAAAGAAAAATGGAGCTGGAGGATTCACGCTCTCTGACTTCAGACTATACTACAAAGCTACAGTAATCAAGACAGTATGGTACTGGCACAAAAACAGAAATAAAGATCAATGGAACAGGATAGAAAGCCCAGGGATAAACCCACACACATATGGTTACCTTATCTTTGATAAAGGAGGCCAGAATATACAATGGAGATAAGACAGCCTCTTCAATAAGTGGTGCTGAGAAAACTGGACAGGTACATGGAAAAGAAAGAAATTAAACACTCCCTTACATCATACACAAGAATAAACTCAAAGTGAATTAAAGACCTAAATGTAAGGTCAGACACTATAAAACTCTTAGAGGAAAACATAGGGAGAACACTCTATGACATAAATCACAGCAAGATCCTTTTTGGCCCACCTCTTAGAGAAATCAAATAAAAACAAAAATAAAGAAATGGGACCTAATGAAACTTAAACCTTTTGCACAGCAATGGAAACCATAAACAAGACAAAAAGACAACCCTCATAATGGAAGAAAATATTTTCAAATGAAGCAACTGACAAAGGATTAATCTCCAAAATATACAAGCAGCTCATACATCTCAATATCAAAAAACAACCCCATCCAAAAATGGGCAAAATACCTAAACAGACATTTCTCCAAAGAAGATATACAGATTGCCAACAAACACATGAAATGATGCTCAATATCACTCATCATTAGAGAAATGCAAATCCAAATTACAATGTGGTATCACCTCACACTTGTCAGAATGGCCCTCATCAAAAAATCTACAAACAATAAATGCTGGAGAGGGTGTGGAGAAAGGGTGCTCTCTTGAACTGTTGGTGAGAATGTAAATTGATACAGCCACTATGGAGAACAGTATGGAGTTTCCTTTAGAAACTAAAACTAGAACTACCATATGACCCAGCAATCCCACTACTGGGCATATACCCTGAGAATACCATAATTCAAAAAGAGTCATGTACCACAGTGTTCATTGCAGCACTATTTACAATAGCCAGGACATGGAACCAACCTTAGTGTTCATTGACAGACGAATGGATAAAGAAGATGTGGCACATATATACAATGGAATATTACTCAGCCATAAAAAGAAATGGAATTGAGTTATTTGTAGTGAGGTCAGTGGACCTAGAGTCTGTCATACAGAGTGAAGTAAGTCAGAAAGAGAAAAACAAATACCATATTCTAACACATATATATGGAATCTAAAAAAAATGGTTCCAATGAACCTAAGGGCAGGACAGGAATAAAGATGCAGACGGAGAGAATTGACTTCAGGACATGGGAATTGGGAAGTGTAAGCTGGGATGAAATGAGAGAGTATCATGGACATATATACACTACCAAATGTAAAATAGATAGCTAGTGGGTAGCAGCCCCATAGCACAGGTAGATCAGCTGAGTGCTTTGCGACCACCTAGAGGGGTGGGATAGGGAGGGTGGGAGGGAGATGCAAGAGGGAGGGTTTATGGGGATATATGTATACAAATAGCTGATTCTCTTTGTTATATAACAGAAACTAGCACAGCATTTTAAAGCAATTTTACTCCAATAAAGGTGTTAAAAAAAAAAGAATCTATGCAATACAGGTAAAATAGAGATTGGAGAAAATTCAGAGATTTAAATATTATATAACAATGAAGAAGAAAGCATGAAAATATAGTTCCAAAGTTAAAAATACAAACAACAAAATAAATGAGGAAAATCTCTTAATGTAGTTCATCGCATCAGTAATTTTAAAGATAGAAAAGATTAGATATCACTTTCATAGCAAGGTGAAAAAGCACTTGGCAAAATTCAATACCATGCTTGAAATTAAAAAAAAAATACACTCAATAAAGTATGAATTGACGGTTACTTTCTTACTGTAATTTTATATGGCCACAGTTGAAAAGGCAAGCTTCATCCTTAATTAAGATACACTAAAGTCATTTGTTGATCAACATCCTTATAAACCTTGTACTGAACTCTTTATCCAACACAACTAAATCGGACTACAAAAGAAAATCCCACCTTGAGACTAGAGAGTTGATTCTAAACTTCATATGAAAAATTAAACCAGTAAGCATAGCTGAACCATAGCAGATGTGTCAAGATAGGGCCTGGGATCCAGCCACCAAGTCACGCACACTGTCCACTCTTTAAGTCAGTGCGAGATGCTCTGTGGCTGCCCACAGCAATTCAACCAGCTGTTTATGAACTGCTACCGTGGCTTCTCCCAGAACCACTTCAAGCTGGTGGTGCCAGTGTTGCAGGAGATACTCGCCATCTGGGGATGAATGGTGGCGCTGATAAACTTTACAGGGGTGCTGTGCAGCGATCCTCAGCCGGGAACCAACAGGTACCTGAAGCAGGGCTACAGGCTGTAGCCAAAGAAGTGAGAAACCAATGCTGGGAAAAATGCCAGTGCTTGGTGGCCTTTCTGGGCACTTGGCTGGAGGTGTGCATGGTGGTTAGGATGATTTTTGTCTCTTGATATCATCCTGCCATCTTTTTTGGAAAGAATACTGGTCCAAGCTTTTCTGTCATGCAGTAACCTTTTTTTTTGAAGCATAGTTGATTATTATATTAGTTGCAGGTATACAGCATAGTAATTCAGTATTTTTACAGATTATACTCCATTAAAAGCTATTACAAGATAGTGGCTAGAATTCCCTGCTTTATAAAACGTATCTTTGTTCCTTATCTGTTTTATACATAATTGTTTGTACCTCTTAATCCCATACCCCTGATTTGCCCCACTCCCTTCCCTCTTGCCTTTGGTAACCAACCACTAGTTTGCTTTCTGTATCTGTGAGTCTGTGTCTGTTCTGCTATACACATTCATTTGTTTTAGTTTTTAGATTCCATATAAAAGTGATATCATATAATATTTATCCTTCTCTGTCTGGCTTATTTCACTAAGCATAATATTCTCCAGGTCTATCCATGTTGCTGCAAATGGCAGAATTTCATTCTTTTTAATAGCTAAGTAATATTCCATTGTGTGTGTGTGTGTGTGTATATGCATAT
>NW_021703779.1:95755551-95852606 GCF_005190385.1 Monodon monoceros | reverse complement strand
CTATTGTAAATAATGCTGCTATGAATATTGGGGTACATGTATCTTTTCAAATTAGTGTTTTCATATTTTCTGGATATATACCCAGGAGTGGAATTGCTGGATCATATGGTAGTTCTATTTTTAGTTTTTTGAGGAACCTCCATACTGTTTTCCATAGTGGCTGCATCAATTTACATTCTCACCAGCAGTGTACAACGATTCCCTTTTCACCACATCCTCGTCAACATTTGTTATTTGTAAAATTTTTTTTTTGTAGTTAGTCAAGGGTGGCTTTATTTTATTTTTTATTTTTTTGGACCCATCACACAGCATGTGGGATCTTTGTTCCACAAGCAGGGATCAAAACCCTGCCCCCTGCAGTGGAAGTGTGGAGTCTTAACCACTGGACCACCACGGAAGTGCCAAGCGTGGCTTTATTTTTAATCCATTCTGTTTGAAACAGTTTCTATAATGGTTGTGAAGTAATATATTTGTTATGTAATAATTATACAAAAATTTAGTATGAGATAAATGTAAATGTGCTAATATTGGGAGAATTCTCTCTCTCTACATACATACATATATACATAAATACAAATATATATATATCTCACACAGTGCATTTTCATTTTTATGTATATACATACATGTATATACATAAATATGTATATACATGTATGTATATACATAAATATGTATATACATGTATGTATACATATGTACACACACACATTGCACTATAAATGGTTTTAATTTTCCAGCTTTTCCTCTCACTGTTTCCCTTTTGAGAATAATCTCTCACAATACCCTTAGATAAAGTTCCCTCCAGCCTGTGACATTTCATTTTTCTCATTCTCAGGTAAATCTTCTCATTCTTATGTAAAAACAAAATTGAAGTGCAAATCAAGCCTCCTTGCAGAGTCTGGACTGTCTGGTATACAATTCTAAAAAGAACTCTGTCTTTGTAAATGTCAACAAAACCCAAGGGCCATCACAACTCAAATTTTAGCAGTTTTCTGGCCACTTACTCCAGGTTGGCTGTAAGGACAGAAGGCAACGAAAGATATGTGTCCTCTTTGGTACCACAGTAATCCAGCTCCATGCTCTTTTGATGTGAGAAAGCTTTAAAAAGGACTTTCCTGTAAGGGGCTGTTTTGAAAAAGTTCACAGCTGGGATCCTCTCCTCTGTGCTGGTGTATGTATTTCTCTTTCAGGTGGTTGTATCTCTAGTTTCTTCCTTTGTTACTGATGCTTAACTTGGAGCTTTTCATTGTTGTCATTCTTCTACTTCTCTAGGAGCCATATTTGATAGGGCCTGTGAGGACTCCATGCAATATGCTTGTACACTTTCTATGTCTCTGGCTTTGATCTCTTTCTCATGGCACATCTCTGCTCCCCTGGGGAGACTCCTGCATCTTTAGTTCAACAGAAATCCTTGGAATACAACTAGATTTTAATTCTGGGATCTCTCCTGGCTCCATCACTAAAGCTGAGGGCACTCAGTGGGTCTCTCACTTTCTATATTTCTCTGGGGAAGAGTCAGGTCCAGGCTATGATGTCACAAAACGTTCTGGTGACCAGACGTCCAAAATCAAGCAACAGCAAGCCAACTCCTTCTGGAGGTTCAAGAGGAGAAATTGCCCAATGTCTCGCTCCTAGTTTCTGTTTGTTGCTGGCAATCCTTGGTGTTCCTTGGCTTCTAGACGAATCACTCACTCCAGTCTCAGCCTCCATGGTCACATCACTTTTTTTCTCTGTATTCTATTTGTATACTTTTTTTTTTCGGTACGCGGGCCTCTCACTGTTGTGGACTCTCCCTTTGCGGAGCACAGGCTCCGGACGCGCAGGCTCAGCGGCCATGGCTCACGGGCACAGCCGCTCCGCGGCATGTGGGATCTTCCCGGACCGGGGCACAAACCTGTGTCCCCTGCATCGACAGGCGGACTCTCAACCACTGCGCCACCAGGGAAGCCCTTGTAGACTTTTTGATGATAGCCATTCTGACAGATGTGAAGTGACATCTCTTTGCTGTTTTCATTTGCAGAAAAATTTACCATTTTAATCAATGACCTTGTGTACATAGCCATGTGCACATCTGATATTTTCTCTTGTGTAGAGTTACTTGGTTAAAAGTAAAATTATCATTTTGACCAGTAGAGCTGAACGTCCATTTTGTCATCAATAAAAATGTGGAAAATGATTTTATTTGCCTATTGTTTGGGTGGTTTCCAAGACACCGTGTGAAGATTTGTCTACCAGGGAAACTCATTACAGACTCAGCACCCAAGGTTTTAATTGGAGGCTGGTCACATAGGTACACTAGCCTTGCTTCAGTTATGCCCTCCACTGTCCTAGATTTAGGCAGTTAAAATAAATCCCATTAGCCATAAGGGTCTATCTTTGAAAGCTGGTAGCTTCCTCAAGTTTCTATATTAACCGTTTTTACTTGGTCTGAGGTATCCACTCAGGCACAGTACAAATGTAGTTAGTCTGTGTCAGAAATATAGAGCCTATGAGCTGCTCGATTTCAGATGACCCCATCAGAAAACTAGCTCTGTCTCATGGGCATCTGCGAGTGACCCAGACAGTCCTGCCAGCATCAGTAATGTTGTCATCAAGTATGGGCTCACAGAAGGGTATCTTAAATCTGTAAAGGTCCAAGGGCCTGGGCTCTATTCATTGTGCACATGCCTGCTTTTTTTTTTTTTTTTCCACATGCCTGCTTTCATTTCAGCACAGATCTTACTGAGATGAAAACAGCTCATAGCAGACAGTAAAAGGTTTCAGTTTAGAGTCAGATCCAAAAAATCAAGGTCTGAGAATTCAGGATTCCAAAAAGCTAGTGGCTTTGCTTTGGGAACCCCAAAGTCTAGATACAGTAGGGCCAGCCTCTGTGTTCCAAATCCAAGAGCTGAAGCAAGATTTCCCAAAGCCCATTTTATCTTGTAAATCTTAGAGTCCAAATTGACCCCCTTTATAACATGTACCTCAGGCAGGAAAATCATCAGTCTCTAGGGGTCAGACATCTAATTTTTATAAGAGTTTATTATTAATAAACCAAAAAAATACTTCTCCATGTGACAATTGCCTCTCTTTTTATCTTATCTTCCTTTTTTCCAGGGGCTCCAATAGGCAAAAACAAAAACAACAACAACAAAAATAAAAACAAAAAAAATCATCACTTATAGAGAACTGTTTTGTTTCCAAAACTCAAAGCGTTTAAATTTCAGTGCACCCACCAGCAAGGAAGTTGTATTCCACTAAATTGTGTAGGTGTGTGAACACCTTTCCCTTAAAATTTATGAAATTGCGAACATATCACATTTTACATGCATTTTGATCATGCACTGAGATGCTATAGCCACAAAATACAAAGCCATTTGTTAAAATCACCCTCTCCCTTTGATCTCATTGCAAGTCTATATGCAAACACCTAGCAGTAAATTTAGCAAATAAAGAATTAAGATAGGGGTGGAGTTGCTGCTGCAGCAGTGACAGCAGCAAGGCTGGAGTGGTTTCATTTTTTTCTCCTCTGGTTTATCTAAAGCTTTGCTCCAGCCCTGTGAACTCATTTAATCTTTTTTCATCCCACTTGGAGGACAGAGCAATGCGGATCTTTAACATTTTTGCTCCACTCAAAGCTCTAATTTAGGATTTTTGGGATTATGTTTCCTGCCACTTGGAGAAGAGAACAATTACAAACTACTTTTTATTGACTTTTCCCCATCCAAAGCCCATTTTGGAGAATGTTTGGGTCTTTTCTCCCCCCACCTGGCAGAAACCAAAAACCAAAGGCATCACCTGGGCTAACTTTTCTCCCCACTTTAGCTAGCAAAGCCAAAAGCATCTGGGGGATCCAGGTAGACAACTCTTCTGGAATTGGATCTATCATTTTGAATTTCATAGGTAACTCTCATCTCTCACCAAAGACAGCCCCTCAGCTGCTGTTTCATACCATGTATGACTCCATAATCACCCAGAGACCAGGGTCTTGCCATCCTTCACCCCTCTCACTTGCTTTTCCCCAAAGAGCACTATAGTCATATTTCAATGAGTCAGGGTCATTCTAGTGAATTCTACCTCAGTCAATGGTGTGTCAGGGGTCCCCAAAACCACTCCCACATTCCCAGATTCACTAAAAGGACTCATGGGACACAGTATATAGATCTCCTCACAGCTAAAACACACTGAAGGGATGTAGTAAGGTTACACAGCCAGATCATAAGGAAAAAAAGACAAAAGAGGAGTCTGGGGGAAGCCAAGTATATGCTTCCTTATTCTTTGTCCCTCCTGAGTGGCCACACATAGTGCTACCCCCAGCAATGAAAATGCAGCAATACGTGTGTGATGTTTCTGCCCAGAGAAACAAACCCAATGCTCAGATTTTTACTGAGCGCTGATCACTTAGGTACCCCCTGCCTAGCACGTATTAAAATTCCAGACTCCCAGAAGAAAATCTTATCACTTGCACAAACGGTCTAGGTATAGCAAACCGTACTTATTTAGGGAATTATTTTTATCAGTATAAGGGACAGTTTACCAGTCAAATCTCAGAAACCAACCAAGGGTCAACCTTATGTTAACTTCTTCTTTTCTTTCCTTCCTTCCTGCCTTCTGCCCTTCCTTCCTTCCTCCCTTCCTTTTTTGAGTTGTAATTCACATACCATATAATTCACCCATTTAAAGTGTACAATACATTGGTTTTTAGTATATTCACAGAGTACTACAACCATCACCAAAATCAATTTTAGAATATTTTCATAGCCCCTCAAAAGAAACCCTGTACCCATTAAGCAGTCATTCCCCACTCCTCCCAACTTCTAACCCTAGGCAAGCACTAATCTAGTTTCTATATTTACAGATTTGCCTATTCTTGACATTTCATATAAACTCAGCCACACAATATGTGGCCTTCTGTGTCTGGCTTCTTTAAATTAGCACAATGTTTTCAAGGTTGATCATGTTCTAGCATGTTATCAGAACTTCATTATTTTTTGTGGCTGAATAATATTCCACTGTATGCATATACCACATTTCAAAAATAGGTTCATTAGTTGATGAACATTTGGGTTGTTTCCAATTTTTGGCTATAGTGTTACTAAGAACATCCCTGTAAAACGCCTTTGTTTGAACACCTGTTTTTAGTTCTTTTGGGTATATATCTAAGAATGGAATCGCTGGGCCATATCTGGATTTAAGATTTTGAGAAACCACCAAACTGCTTTTCACAGCAACGTCACCATTTTATCTCACCAGCAATGCATGAAGGTTCAAATTTCTCCACATCCTTGCCAACACTTGCTGTTTCCGCCAACTTTTTTTTTTTTTTAACAGCTACTCTAATGGGTATTAAGGCGTATCTCTTTGTGGTTTTGATTTGCCTTTCACTAATGACTACTGATGCTGAGCATCTTTTCATGTGGTTATTGGCCATTTTTATATCTTCTTTGGAGAACTGTCTATTCAGATCTCTTGACCTTTTAAAAGTTTGGGTTGTCTTCTTAATATTGAGTTATAAGTGTTTTTTTTATATTTTAGATACAAGTCTCTTATCAGATATATGATTTATAAATATTTTCCCATTCAGTGAATGGCTTTTTCATTTCATGCTATCCTTTGCATCACAAAGAAGTTTTTAACTTTGATGAAGTTCAATTTATCTAATTTTTTAGATAAACTATGCTTTTAGTGTCATGTCTAAGATGTCATTTATGTTTTGCCTAACCCAAAGTCACAAAAATTTACTCCCATATTTTCTTCTAAGAATTAAAAAAAGGTCAGCTCCTACATTTAGGTCGATGATTCATTTTGAGTTAATTTTTGTGTATGATCTGAGGAAGGGGTTCAACTTCACTCTTTTGCATGTGAATATTCAGTTATCCCAACACCAGTTGTTGAAAAACCTATTCTTTCCACATTGAATTTTTGTGTCACTCTTGTCAAACATCTATTGCTCATAAATGCAAGTGTTTATTTCTGGACTCTCAATTCTATGCCATTGATCCATATGTCTACACTTGTGTCAATATTGCATTCTCTTTGTTACTGAGTTTTATGTCAAATTTTGAAATTGGGAAGGGCGAGTCCTCCAACTTTGTTCTTCTTTTCCAATATCGGCTTGGCTGTTCTAGATCCCTTAATTTCCATATGAATTTTAGGATCAGCTTGTCAATTTCTGTAAAAATAAGCCAGCAAGGATTTTTATGGGGATTGTGGTGAATCTGTGGATTGATTTGGGGAGTACTGCAATCCTAACAATATTAAGTATACCAATCAATTAAAAAGGAATGTCTTTCCACTTAAATTTCTTTCAGAAATATTCTGTAGTTTTCACAGTATTAATTTTGCACTTTGTTAAATTTATCCCTAAGTATTTTGTACTTTTTGATGTTATTGTAAATGGAATTATTTTCTTAACATTTTTTTGTATTGTTCACGTATATAGAAATACAGTTGTTTTGCATATTGATCTTGTATCTTACCGTCTTACTGAACCTGTTTATTAGCTCTAACAGTATTTTAGTGGATTCCTTAGGCTCTTCTATATATAAAATAGTGTCATTTGCAAATGGAGATAGTTTTATTTCTTCTTTTCCAATTTAGATGCCTATTATTTTAGTTTCTTGCTTAAATGACTGGCTAGATGAGCTTTTTTCTGTACACTTGTGCTCACAGGTTTTGTTGTTGAGCACCAGAGGAAATGAGGAATGTGAAACTTCTTTATAAAATATAAACCCTATCCAGGCAGATGCGCTTATTTTATTATTACTTATAAATTTGAGTCACGATTGGGTATTTGGATGAATAATAGAGGTCGTGGCAAATCAAGATCAAGTGTCTTGGTATTGACTGTTAATGACCATGTTGGTTCCTGACCTCTCTTTGTTTAGGAAAAGATCCATTTTTCTCATTTGTTCAGTGGCTGCTTTCTTCACCTCCATGTATCAGGGAAACAACCTGGCTTCTATTTAAATCTGTGAAACCTCAGCAGGATTGGTAGAGTGATTGGGTACAAGCCAAATGCAGGGACAGTTCCTAGCATGTACAATCTCTTAAAAAGAATGATAGCCCCGGGCTTCCCTGGTGGCGCAGTGGTTGAGAGTCCAGCTGCCGATGCAAGGGACACGGGTTTGTGCCCTGGTCCGGGAAGATCCCACATGCCGCAGAGCAGCTGGGCCCGTGAGCCATGGCTGCTGAGCCTGTGCATCCGGAGCCTGTGCTCCGCAACGGGAGAGGCCACAGCAGCGAGAGGCCTGCGTACCGCAAAAAAAAAAAGAATGATAACCCCTACTTTTTGTTATGTTATAATAAGGATTAAATGAGTTTAATATATATAAAGTGCTTAAAAGAGTGCTGGCACATAGTAAGTTCTATATAAATACTTCGTAAACTTAAAAAAAAACATGATGACTAAAAGTTCATTTAGTAATTAGCTGTAATCAGACAAGGTAGGGAGATGTGGGTTTGGTTGCTATGAACCAGGCAGTGTTTACCACGGATATGTCAGAACCTTGACAGCCATTGTTAGGACATTGCCTTACCCTTCATAAGGGGGCAACTAAGCTGTGTTACTCTGGCAAGAAGGCTAGAAAGCTCAATACACCTTCCTATTACTCTACCCATCTTATGTCTTTCACCCAAAAAGAACCAACTTCTAATCAGATACATGATTAACCACCTCAAGGTAAGCAAAATATATCATTACCTCCATTCTATAGATAAGAAATCTGAAAATGGTAGGTTTAATTTAGGTGATTTCATTCCAGAGTACCCAGGAGAGGTGCTAGAAATGAAAGGACCCAGCAATTCCTAGTCCAGTTACTTTCCTTCTCGGTTATCCTATTTATCCTTCTTTTCTTTTTTTTTAACATCTTTATTGGAGTATAATTGCTTTACAATGTTTTGTTAGTTTCTGCTGTATAACAAAGTGAATCAATAAATGTATATATATACCCCCATATCCTCTTCCTCTTGCATCTCCCTCCCCCACCCCCCATCCCAGCCCTCTAGGTGGTCACAAAGCACCAAGCTGATCTCCCTGTGCTATGTGGCTGCTTCCCACTAGCTATCTATTTTACATTTGGTAGTGTATATATGTCAATGCTACTCTTTCACTTTGTCCCAGCTTACCCTTTCCCCTTCCCATGTCCTCAAGTCCATTCTCTACATCTGCATCTTTATTCCTGTCCTGCCCCTAGGTTCTTCCGAACCATTTTTTTTCTTTAGATGGCACAAATGAACCTATCTACAAAATGGAAACAGACTTACAGACATAGAGATCACACTTGAGGTTGCCACAAGGTGGGGGCGGGGAGAGGGATGAACTGGGAATTTGGGGTTGGTAGATGCAAACTATTACATTTAGAATGGATAAACAAGGTCCTCCTGTATAGCAACAGGGAACTATATCCAGTCTCTGGGATAAACCATAATGGAAAAGAATATTTAAAAAAGAATGTCTCTATGTGCAAAACTGAGTCACTTTGCTGTACAGCAGAGATTGCCACAACATTGTAAATCAACTATACTTCAATTAAAAAATAAAATATATAAAAATATTAAAAAATAAATTAAAACAATTAAAAAAACAAACTAAAAAAAAATTGAAAGCTTCTTGTTTCCACATCAATGAATTCTAACCTGGTTTACTCCCGCAACAATCTACTGAGATTCCCACATCTCTTCACTGCAATTTCTAACACCATGGCTATCAAGGTTCTTATACTTTTGCATTATACAATAACACCTTTTATTCTTGTTTGCCCTCGCTTCCATTTTTAACACTGATGATAATGTTTAATGCACCATTTTTTCTGGTTTAATTCCTACTTCTCTAGCAACTTCTTTTTATCTTCTCTGTGTGAGCTTCTTCCTTTGCTCACTCTTTTAAGTTAGAAATTCTGTGTTTGGCCCTCTTCCCACATCACACACTCCTCTTGGGTAATTTCACACAATTCTCTGACTCCAATTATCATTGATATATTGATGACTTTGACATCTCTACCTCCAGGCCAGATCTCTCTACTGAAACCTAGATCAAAACCAAATATCATTTCTTATTCTGGCAATTTGCTTCTCAGAGGACAAGGACTAACACAGAAAAAGAAACCCGAGTTTCATCCTTGGTTACCAATATTCAATCCATTGTCAAATTGTGTCATTTTATCTCCTTAATATTTCATAAACTGTCTACTTTTTTCCCACTCCTACTGAAACTTGGCTTAGGCCAATATCATCTTTCACTAGAACCCAGTCCTGACCATTGTCCTGGTCTCCATTCTTGTAATACTCAATACAGTATTTACACTGTGTCCAGAATGATACTTTTAGCACAAATCTGATCATGAATTATCAATTACTCAATCATAAAACAAATAAGTACGTTGTTCAATCTGAAGAACAGAGAGAAAATAAAGATTGAAAAAAAATAAATAGAGCCTCAGTGACCTCTGAGATACTATTAAGTATTGTAAGAAATTTTAAAATTATGAACTAATACACACAACATCACAGATAAATTCTAACAACATTATTTTGAGGGGAAAAAAAGCCAGACACAAAAGAGTAGATGCTGTATGATTCCACTTTTTTGAAGTTTCACAATAAGTAAAACACATGTATTGTGGAAAAAATAAGAAAAATGCATGAATTAATTTTATGTTGAGAAAACTTAAGCCTAGAAATGTATATTCATTCAAAAATACTGAATCATACTAGATAGCAATGAAAATGATGCAACACCTACACATACAACAAACATAATATTGAGTTAAAGAGGTCAAACACACAATCATAAATCCTGAATGATTCAATTTGTATAAATTTCAATTTATACAATGGTAAAAATTGTAATGGTAAAAATTAACCATAACATTTAGCAATACAAAACTGGGTGATCAAAGTATAAAGAAAGGCAAGATGGTGATTTATTCTATAAAAGTCAACTTTATGGCTATTTTGGAGGATAGAGATAGAAGGGGTTGTGATTGAGGTAGGGTTGAGAGTTTTGGTGATACTTTGTTTGATTTGGGTAGTGGTGACATGGGTGTTCACTTTATAACAATGAAGCTGAAAATACTGGTTCAATCAATGTGTGTATTTGCTCAATGTAAGTTCCATGGAAATATGGACTGAACAAAAATATTTCTCTTCTTCAGTGCTTTATCTCTAGCATCTAGCACATAATGAGTACTCAATAAATATTTTGGGATAAAAACATGAATGAATGAATGAATGAACTGAGCACTCATTCTGTGTTCAGCATCCAGCTAGTGGATGTTGCTATGATACTCAAGTTACTGATAATCTTGTTCGTGAGAAAGAGGAATATCTGCAACACGCATAGAACAACTAGTAAATTCCCAAATAAACTTTTGATTTACTTTTCATTTTCCAAGGTCATTATCTCATTGTTCTACTTTATTAATCTCCATCATAAAAACATATTTAGAAATTTCCTATTTTATTAGTGGTGACAGATTTGGCACTCCATTTTTGCAAACATGAGTTTCCTATGAATTATGTTATCTTCTTATAAAATAAAAGAGGCATGAAATAGTACCACATTTGTGAAAATGCACTGATTTTTAAATTAGTATTTATCAATGACTCTTCTTAACAATGCTAATAAAGGTAAAACGTGATAGTTAAATAATCAACTTGTTTATTTGAATTATAAATAGATTATAATTCATGTTTCTACTAGTTATTACCTTCTATTTTGCCAAAATTCTTTCCCTAGCTATAACCCAGCCCTCTGCTTGTTTTCAAATATCCAGATGTTTGCTCTCTTAGGAGAAACTATATCAAAAAACAAATAAGTAGGTTATTGTCAATAGAATAGTACCTATAAAGTACATTATATTTTCTATTCCATTTTCCTGTCCTTTGTTTATAATGGAGTTTCAAAAGTAAATAGACTCAATACCATCAAACTCAACAATGCTAAATGTCAATTCAGTGAATAGAAAATAAACAAATGTCATTTTAGTTCATAAACATAAAAATATTCACCTAATGACATTTTAATGGATTTTAAAAATAGCTCTTGCACATATAGCTTTATTTTTTTCCCAAAAGAAGGAATAAGCTACAAGGGGCTGTTCCCATTTATTATAAATTGTGAAACTGCAAATCAGAAAGAGGAGACCCAAGCATTTAGAAAAGGTAAATGTATCTTAATGCATACTATCTCCGACATTAACAAGTATTAAAGAGAAAGTAAACATTATCAACAGCAAATGTATTAATAGTGCTTGGTTATAGAATTTAGAGCAATGTTATTTGTATTGCATTCCATAGACAGTAAAAAAAAATTGTTCTTCATTAATGGTGACTATGATATTATTAAACACGAAAACATAGTTGATTAGCTTCGGGCTTCCCTGGTGGCGCAGTGGTTGAGAGTCCGCCTGCCGATGCAGGGGACACGGGTTTGTGCCCCGGTCTGGGAAGATCCCACATACCGCGGAGCGGCTAGGCCCGTGAGCCATGGCCGCTGAGCGTGCGCGTCCGGAGCCTGTGCTCTGCAATGGGAGAGGCCACAACAGTGAGAGGCCCGCGTACCGCAAAAAAAAAAAAAAAAAAAAAAAAATAAGCTTCAATTACCCTTATCTTATTAGGTAAATGAAGTACACGACAAAGCCTACATTCATTATTTCCCTAACCCTCCTATTTACACTGCCCCTTTGCTATAACCTTAAAGTAGGATTCTTTCTACATCCTATTCATAGATGGGAAAAGATGGGTAAAGGAGAAGTGGGTTGCTAAGAGTAGATAAAAGGGTAGATAGATACAAGGTCAGCATTAGAAGAGGTAGAGACAAGCTACAGACCTTGTCCAATTTCAGTTTAGTAAACAACTGAATACTCATGATATTTCTAGTATGTGCTTAATAAGTGTTTGTTGAATGTTTTGTGGTGGAGGTCCTAAAGTTGGGTATTGAGTGAGTTGTCTACATCTTTAAGGCCAGCAGAGAGATCACAGTTGAAATTGTGAAGCCTGATTTTAATCCCCTTTGTGTAATAGTATTAGATGAACTGACATTCTATTAAGATGCACACATCTCAACCACTGTATTTTTGCTTTACTCTGCCTTCTTTCTCAAAGAAAATAAAATTTTTACTTAAATCAGGTTTGTAAAATTCAACATTTTTAGGTGCACAGCTTCGTGAACTGTGAAAAATTGATAAAGTCAAATAAACCACAACCACGATCAAGGTGTAGGATATATATTTCTTTTCTACGTTTGTAGTCAAATATACGTCCCATCCTAAGCCCCTAGTAACAATTGATCCGTTCTCCATCCCATAGTTTTGCTTTTATTCAGATCGTCATAAAAATGGAATCATAGAATATATAGCCTTTTTGAGTCTGGTTTCTTTCACTTAGCATAATGCTTTTGGGATTGATCCATGTTACTGCTTATTTCAGTAGGTTATTCCTTTTTATTGCTGAGTAGTATTCCTTTTATAGATGTATCACACATTGCTCATCTAGTCACTAGTTAATGCATATTTTGGGTTAATTCTAGTTTCTTGTGATTATGAATTAAGCTGCTATATATATTTATGTACAAGTTTACGTGAGGACATGGGTTTTCATTTTCTGTTGGGCAATATTTAAGAGTAGGATTGCTGAGTCATATGATAAGTGTATGTTTAACTTTATCAGAAACTACCAAACTGTTTTCCAAAGTGACTTTATCATTTTGCATTCAGTTTTAGTTGCTCAACATTCTTGCCACCATGTTCTCCCCCATTCTAATAGGTGTCAGTTTGTGTTTTAAATTTGCTTTTCTCTAATCACTAAGGATGTTGATAATCTTTTTATGTGCTTATTTGCTATTTGTATTTCTGCTATGATGAAGTGCCTTATCAAGGAAAATACTCTTTAAATGAAAAGGGAAAAATGAATTTGGTACATGTTGGGATTCCTGTGTAGTCTAATCTCCTCTTCTCTGAGAACTACTCTCCTCCTGGGATGGCTCCTGGCAGCCATGTTTGTATTATGTGACAGATATTTGGAAGGGTGCTCACTCACTCTTCTCTTATGACAGATATTTGTAAGGGTGCTAACTACATTATTTTGACCCTATACTGTTATAGGGTCCGTGTATAAATGGAGACACTCTGAAGAGCAAGAGAGAGAGAGAAAAAAAAAAACAGCTGCAGAGAGAAAATCATATCTGAAACTATGTGGCTCCAGAGAGAGAGAGAGAGAGAGAGAGAGAGAGATGGTTTCTGGTAGCTTTACAGTTTTGGAAAGTATCTCATGAGGCCTAGAATCACTGATTCCTGTGAGATAAACTTATACCCTTCCCATAAATTTCCCCTTTCTGTTAAGCAAGCTTAGATTAGCTTTGTTCTATAATATTTCTTTCCCTTGCCACCAAATAGTCCCTGGCTAAAATAACAAAAATATATTTATGAATGAATAAAAAAGGAGAATACTTAAAATTCAAAGGATTTCAAGTTTTACCTGTGATGAATTGTTTATTAGACAAAAATGCATCAAAGTATTGAAGGCTGCCAGGCCCACAGCTCCTTTCTGAGCATTCCTCGGTACAATATGTTGCCCCATGGGCTTGCAACACAGAGCCACAGCTGGTTTGATCTGATACTGATCTCTGAAACAATGACAACAATCTGAAAACTGGACAGCAATCTATGGGGTAGCTTGGATTACAATATGAAGCAATAAAGATTCTCTATATTGTATGATAATTGGCTAAACCAATAATACGTTATTGTGGAAGAGTCTAAACATGAGAACAGAGGAAAAGCTAGTCAGGAGCTGCAGGATCAGCAGAAGCAGAGAGAGAGAATAGTTAAGTCACCATTATATTGAAACACTAGTATAGAGAGCAGCTTACTATAGAGAGCATCTCACATCTGAGGAGATGCCCACTGGCCTTCAGGCACTAATGACACTGCAACAACTGGACAGTTTTCTTTTCCCTTACTGACTCATGGAAACTCACAAAACACCACCAGTAATGAAGGTAACCTATATAGGTCTTTATTACTTCAGTTTGACTATATTCTTGCACCTGTAAAGAGTATAACTAACACTTTCTGAAATCAAGACAATGAAATACAAGATCTAAATATGAAGTCCTGCATTTAGGTTTGAATAATGAAATGTATAAGGCATGTTATTTTACCAATCTATGTGGGTAAAAGATCGGATACTGAAACGACTCTAAGCTCATATAAAATAGCAGTAGGCAGTGGCTTGCAAAAAATAATTATGTAAGCCTGAATCAATAGAAAGATAATATCCAGAACCATGGCAGTAATGAGTTTCCTTTAACTGGTCAGAATGGGCCAGAAGCATGGTTTTAAGTTCTGAGTTATATATTTTAAAAATCCTCTTGATATACTAGAGGTATATTCAGAGAAGAATAAATAGAATGGTGAATGATAAATCATGCCACTGGAGAAGAACTGAGGGAGATTAGCTTCGGAACGAGAAGCTTAGAAGAGTATATGGCTGGTGTCTTCATATGTATGAATAAATAAAGATAGAAGATGTGTTTTGTGTACATCTAGAGGAAAGAGGTCAGGAATAGATTAAAATTATAAATAGATTTCACATGAATAGAATGAGCACTTAATAACTAGAATGGCTCAAAAATAGAAACAGGATGGCTTGTGATGTAATAATATTCCCAAATCAGACAGGAATCAGTCTGAGATATTTGGAAAAGAAATTCCCTTCTAGGCCTGAAATCCTTATTTAAGTAAATATTATTCTTGGAACCAATTTTCTCTTCTCCTAGATGCTTAGCTCCTTGAGGGCAATAACTTGGCTTCTACTGTGTTTTATATCCAGGTTCTGAATGTAATCCTTGCAAAAATATTCATTAATGTTTTTAAATGACCTTTCATATTGTGTCCTCTCTCTCATCTCTCCTCTGCCAAACAAACATATCATATAAAAATACCAATGAACAGCAAATACTGATGCCTGTTCTTTTGAAAGAATAGATTATTTCTGTCATACTTTCCTTCAAGGCTTCTTAACATTTGTGCTTCTCTGCAAAGAGGTCCAATGAGAGTCTGCTGCTCAATGAATGGACTGCCATTCCCATAATACATCATAAGACATTCCGCTGGCAGGAGCAGGGGGTCAGGAACTGCCCTTTTCAAAAACTTTAATGAAAAATAATATACCGATCAACTTTATGTTAAAGAGGCTCAGATGCAAAGCAAGGCAACAAGCTTAGATGAAAAGCTAGGTCCCTGCCTATGAATGAAAGATAGATTTCCTTTTTTTTTCTGCGGTACACGGGCCTCTCACTGCTGTGGCCTCTCCCTGCTGTGGAGCACAGGCTCCGGACGCGCAGGCTCAGCAGCCGTGGTTCATGGGCCCAGCCGCTCCGCGGCATGTGGGATCTTCCCGGACCGGGGCACGAACCCGTGTCCCCTGCATCGGCAGGCGGACTCTCAACCACTGCGCCACGAGGGAAGCCCAGATTTCTTTTTAATATCTCTACAAATCAGTGGAGGGGAGGGAAGAAGTCATGTCCTGAAACAATCACAGGACTGGGAGAAAAGAAACTCTGGATTTAATATCCCCAATGGATCTCATCTCAGGCAAATTGCTTCATTTCTCTGTGCCTCAGTTTCTTTATCACCTAGTGACTCCCTAACACCTGATCTCAGGCACTGGTAGATTGCTCAGTGTCACAGCCTCCTAAGTGTAAGAAGAGAAGACGGTTTCCCAATAAAAAGAGATCTGGTTCCGCTTATATAGACACCCACTAACGCTTTTATCTCCTTCAGCAGTAACCATTTCTCTCTCCTTGTCTACTATAATGCACTATACTACACTACACTATAATATACACAGATTGGGAAAATAATAAGGCTTAATTAAAAGCTAAAGGAACATCAGCAACCAAACTATGTATCATAGAAGGCTAAAGGCTTATGCTAACCACATGATGTTTAGCAATTAATACATTATATTCAGCAATAATATATTTAGCAATAAGAATAACCATTATTAAATATTTTTGCTCAGAACTAATTGTTATAACATTCCTAGTGTCCCAGGGATTTCGATCAGCTTATTATAAGGCCCTCTTAATTTCGTACAGATCTGAGTCTGAGTCTTGGATCAATGAATGACATGTAAGCTGTGCAAGCTTTGGTAAGTTATTTCACCTCTCTGGCTCTGTTTCCTATCTGTAAAATGGGTATACTAAGACCCAATTCACAGGCATGTAAAATACCTAGCACAGGCCTTGGTACTTGATAGGCCCTCCCTGAGTGATCTTTCCATTTCTCTTGTTTCAGGTGCTTGGATCTTGTTTCAGGATACCATATTTAAAGCTATTACTATTTGACTCCTCCAAGCCCTTCTCTTCTATCTCAGGCTTCTCTTTAAAACATTCCTGGCTTGCATAGCACAGGGAGATCAGCTCGGTGCTTTGTGACCACCTAGAGGGGTGGGATAGGGAGGGTGGGAGGGAGGGAGACGCAAGAGGGATGAGATACGAGAACATATGTATATGTATAACTGATTCACTTTGTTTTAAAGCAGAAACTAACACACCATTGTAAAGCAATTATACTCCAATAAAAATGTAAAAAAAAAAAAAAACATTCCTGGCTTAACCATGACTGCTATAGACCACTTTAACCTATACCTGTACTGTCCATCACTTTAATACACACTGGTATTTTTAAAAGCAGTCCTGTGGATTTCTATTTTCCTTTTAAAATCCTTGAGGGCCATTTAAAAATTGTGAAATAAAAGAAACATTCCAGAACCTCTCTACAAAAATTGAACATCGGTCCTTTTGGAAATAGAAACATGTTTTCACAAGGAATAATGCTACCTGTTCGCCCTACCTTATAAGACAGCTGTGAGGATAAAAAAGGTAATAGAAGTGAAACTTTTAATAACTTTCAGGAGTAGATAAAAACTACTATTTAAATGGAAGGATCTGCTCTTCAATCAATTGGGAAACTTTATTTTTCTGACAGTAAGTGTGAAGCCCCATAGCAATTAAAATTATCTTTCTCGCTTGCCACATTAAATGTCCCTTTCATTGTGTTTCTATACAGCCCATTTTGGTTGTATTCACTATCAGCAGCTAGTGATGACTGAAGCAGTCATTGAAGTAAGAAACCCTTCGGCAGCTTTGCAGGAACTTACTAGCAAGCTCCTCATTACACAGAGCAAATTCTGATTCTGGATAAAATGAAACCACAGTGAAAATATCTTTAATGGGGAAGAAAACAACAGTGTTTGCTTTGTCCTCTGTTTCTCTGCATATATTGTCGTGACAGGACTATAGCAAGAGGACAGTGGATGTTTGGTTCCCATTCCAATGAGGTATTCAAATAGGAACAATTCTCATATCCATGATAAACAGCTTTATTGCTAAGAACTGCCATGGAAAGTGCCAGAGGATCTCTTCACCCCACTTTTAATATGAGGTCCATATATGGAGATGCTCTAACTCAGTAACACTAGGATATGCAGTTTGAGCTCTATTTTTAGTTGTGACATGGGGTTATTAAGTCACCTACCTGCTCTGTCTCCAACTTTATTCCTAACTTTAATGAATTTGTCAGATCCCAGAATTAGGGGTGATGGCAATGGCAGAGAACAAAGTGACAACCTCTGAGAAGTACAGTGACTTTGATTCTATTCATTCATTCACTCATTAAACTTGTATTAAGTATTTATTATGTCTTACGCATTATATTAGGTATTAGCATACATAGATGACTTGGAACCCCAAGAGATCATTTCTTAAGGAGGTTATAGCCATTTAATCAGTTTCTTATGCAGTCTACTAGGTCTAAACACAACATCAATATACCTAAATATATGGAAAGTGCAATGGAAGTTCAGAAGGAACAGAATCTAAGTTGGTCTGAAATAATCAGATGGGGCTTAAAAGAATAGAGAATTGTCAGGTGAATAGCTGGGAGAGGTTAGAAGAATAGATAATTTTCACAGAGGTAAAACAGAATGTGCAGAGGCAGGGTGGCCCAAGAAAACAGTGTATTTATGAAATTTCATCTAGTTTTCTATTCCCATAGTATCACATAGTCCGTGCTCTCACCAGATAAGTCAAATTAAATACACACACACACACACACACACACACACACACACACACACACACACACTGTCAGCCATGTGGAGTGACTCTGGCATGGTTCTTTTATAAAATTAGGTTTGGTTCAAATGAAATCCAGCGGCAGATGAAGAGGAATTTTAATGACTTTCAGAACTAAGACAACTCAGACTACTGATGTTTACTTTCCACAGGTGCACTGGCACTGCCATATCTGTCAAAATGGAAATAAGTGGGTAAAACTGTACAAACAAAGATGGATAGTATATAAATAAAACTTAAGTCTTCTTTTAGCCCTGAGATTCTGTATGTTATGAAATGGAATTTTATGAACTTAAAAAAGAATAATGGTTAAGAGATATGAGAATTAAATTGCAAAACTTAAATTACAATTGAAAATGGCATTTCTCCTTCTCCAATGGTATAAGGCTACCCTTTAGAAGCAAAGACAATGACTACTGAACTACTGTTATATAAATTAGGTATTTTGAGTTGTTTTTTCCTATGGTGAGATATATTTGATGAATCTATTATCTCTACCATTAGTAGCCAATGACAAGTATTTGCGGGGGAAGGTACATTGAATTAAATTAAGTTCATTATGTGCTAGGGTATGTATGATATGGTATGTATGTATGTATCATTTAATCCTCACAATAGCTCTAAGTGATAGGTGCTATTATTTACTTGTTGTTGTTGTCAGTTAGTATGTGTGTGTGTGTTTTCTTTTAGAAAATAGAGGCAGACAAATGTTGGGTCACTCATCTAGTAATTGAAGAACCAGACCTTAAGTTTAATGCTTGTGCTCTTACCTGACACATCATGCTATCAAGCTGTAATGAGGCAGAAAGTTGATCAGGATAAGGGGCATAGACAATAGCCTAGTACTATAGAAGCTAACATATTTTCAACTCCTCTCCCACAATTTTTTTATGTTAATCCTTCTCTTGAGGCATATTTGTTCAAAACATGCCTCTCATCGTCCTTGTTCTCTCTATTGCTCTGATCTGTTATACCTCCTACTTATAATCAACTTTTCTAAGTAACATATGTTCCTTAAATATGCCCTACCTCTTCCCAGAAATATTGGACCCACCCAATAATCTGACTTCAGAATTCTGGTAACATTTATTGTCTGTACTACTAATTTAGCACTCATTATACATACAGATATTTATCAGATTATTTGTAATGATTGTACGTACACATCTCGTAATACTCTGTATTCCCTATTTCTAGTCCAGTGATTTACAGAGGTAACTATTCAGTTATCTTTGCTGATGACTATGGCAGTCAAAGAATATTTAATTGGACCTTGGCTTCCTTAGCACTTTAGGTACTAACTCATCTAGGAACACAATTCTTCTACCTCACTATTTATTTCTTTATAGATATCGTTCTGGAAAATGATACTTCATACATGTTTAATATATAACAATAATTAAGTACAAGAAAACAACTTGAGGTATCAATGCTAAAAAGTAAATAAAACTAGCCCAAAGGAAATAGTTGTCATTATTTCAGAATTGCATTGAATTGTTATCTTACCAGAGGATATACTTGCCTTTTCCAGTTTCCTTTTGCATTTTCTTTGTTACCCTTTTTGACAATGTCACAAAAGGGTTGAGGTCCAAATATGACAGATGTTATGTGTCTGATTAGTTCATTAGATGAGGAAAGGTATTCAGGCTGTGTGTATAGATAGTGCATGAACCAGACTGTGACATTACTGGTATGTTCATTTAGAGTGTTGATATGACGGATGCTGATGACCATGGTTAAATCCATTGGGAAAACTGCCAAACTGAAGTAATCATCAGAATTTGGGCTATTTGGAGGTCATGGATGTTTACTTTTTTCAGTAGTTTTAGAGAATTTAGCTCTTCTTTTGGCTCTAACATTCTAATTTGTCCAATTTCAGACTCCTCTAGATTACAAAACTCCATGCAAATAGCCATAGAATAATTGATGTAAAGGGTAATAGGCAAATACATATAATTTTATATGTAGGAGTTGTTTTTCCTGAAAGCTTTTACCAAAAGTGATAATGACTACCAGATAATTAAGTCTAGGTCTATAGGAAAAGTTTCTCAAATATATGGTTTAACCAAAACTGGTTTTCTCCTACTACCTCCCTTCTTGTTTTATGTTGAAAAATGTTCTTAAAGGAAAGGCCAGGTGATAATTTGGTTTGCTGATAGCCAATCAATAGATTTTTCTTCTCCTGGAAAACTGTCTTTATATAACAGGAGGAAAAATGAAAAGCATTCCAAGTATAATATTTCTTTCTCCAAGTTCTATGATTCAGTTAAGTCCTTACTCACAAGTAGAAACAACAGTAAGTCTTCATATGAAATAGAAGATTGCAACTTTTACTTCCAAGGATATCCCAGTCAGTTGGGGAGTGACAAGAATAATCAAACTTTGCGCTTGACATAACTTTAGGCAGTTTTGACAAGAACATCAAAACTTCTCACACTTTAACTTGTTTATTCCCTCTCAGACCTCCACCTCATGTGCAAGCATTTTCTGCTTCAGTTTTCCTGTTATTGCAATATTTGATGTAATTTGTTAAGCTTCAAGATTCCTCTAGCAGGTTTTAGCAACTCCCCTTCCTCTTTCCCAGCCATCTATCCAACAGTCTCTGCTTATATGCTTTCCTTGGCTTGGTCTTTGAGTGACCTCCTATTGCAATAGCCCCCCTTAATAAAGCCTTTCCTTACAAAAGTCTGAACTTGCATGTATTGGGGGTGGTGAGGGGCTTTTAGGGGGTGGGACTTAGATGGGATAAACTATCATATTCTATAATTTCCCCACAAATAAACCAGGCCTCAGTTTCTCATCTCTAAAATGGGAATAATGATTTCTTCCTATTTCTACCAGACAGATGTATTCAGGGTGACACATGAGAAGACATATTTGGCCATGAGCCATTTGAAAGTCTGGTGCTGTATTAGATAATTACTAGCTATCATTACTATACCCATTAATATCAATGATGTTTTCTTTTAATCCAGTGATTTTCTAAGTGTGGTCCTTGGAGGTCCTTGGTCCAGCAGCCACAGAATCATTTGGGAGCTTATTAGAAATATAAATACTTGGTTCCCACTTTAGACCCATTAAATCAAAAACTCTGAAGCTGAGGCCCAGTTATCTGTGTCAAGTTCTCCAGCTAATTTTGATGCCTACTCAAGTTTGAGAACTTAATAATCAAAGTATACCAGTAGTTTGCAAAAAAAATTTTTTTTTGCCAAGGGTTTTGAAAACGTTTGTTTAAGACACCAGTTGCATTTACGCACACCTAAAGATAATACCTAAATGCCTGGAAAGTCATTCATTTTAAAGCATTCAAATATAGATATTCTTTCTGGTAGATGATGTAGATGTTTAACTCATTTCTTATTCTTTACTTATTTCCTTGCTTCTTGAAGAGATGTGAATGAACACAAAAGGCACAATTTCTAAAACAGAGCCCTGGAATTCTCACATCCTACTCTCATCATGATAAAAAATTCACTATTGATGAATGACTTCTGTACTCTGTGAGACATCAAGCCCTATTAGTCACTCATTTATGCAATTTAAATGCTGGATTTGGTTTTTCAGTGCTGCAGACCCATTACCGAAGAGGGCCCAGCTGTTATCTTTTTGCTTCAGGGACATTCTCTGCAAATTCAATGGGTTTTGCTTCAATTCAGAAAATGGAAAGCATTAGGTTTGTAACAATAATTATATCTCTCTCCACAGCTCTTATACTATCAAGCAAGAGAGGAGAGTAGTAGTAATTGGTTAGATTCATCAAAAGAGCACATTTATTCTTAAAACATCTTTTTGCAGTGGGCAAGTGTCCACTGAACAGGTGGGCCAACAGGAACAATGTCAGAATTATATGAATACCTAACGTTTGGGTGGCACTGTTGAAAATACATTCAATAACTATCTTTTCCACATTTATGTTCACAAAATCTCTTAGGTTAGGTTAAGACTGGTGACCCAGAGTTTGGGCAAATAATATCCCTTTCTTTTGACTCAATATTTTCTTCCTAAAGTGGAGGCAGTGGGAAGACTTATGTAACTGATAATGGGGAACAAATTCTCACAGAGAAAAAAGGTTCCTTTGTACATTTAACTCCTTCTAACACATCTCTAAGCATTCTTTCATTTTTAGCAAATGATATTTTTCACTCCTCTTCAGCTGCTCCAAGTGTATGGGATGGCTATACACCCACTCCTATCAACAACCAAAAGTAGCCTGGCATAGGTTAAAATGAGAAAGAATGTGGAGGAAATGCTCACATATTGGAGTGGATGGGGGGTACCTAGGGGATAAAAATACACAAGTCAAAATACTGAAAGGAAAGAAAAGAGTTCAAGGCTCCTGGCCCTTTTTATGTTTTCTATGTGCTAAGATTTCTCAGTTTTGAAGCATAAAAACCCTTTTACTTTTTGGAAGTCATGCCTAGCATTAAAGGGTAGTGTTCCCCTACTTTTTGGGGGGCTGTGGTAGGAGTTGCTTTACCTGAAAGCTTTAAGATCAGCAAGGGATTTGTTGTGCATGTATGGCCAGGACAGGGTAGAGGGGGAGGAGGGGACACACAACACCAACACCTAAGGCTAAAAATAAAATCACTGACATGGGATGTGGATGCTGTTGCTGACATGTTCCTTTTGGAAGCTGGCAAAATGGAGTAAGGGTTGGAAGGAACTTAAAGATATAGAAAAGATCTATTACATTACTTATCTCAGATTTATTAGCAATTTCAACAGGAAGGTAGAGCCTATTGTTAAAAGGCAGCATACTTCTCTAAAGAATTTAAACATTCCAATAATGGATTCCATTAAGATATGGACTTCATAGCTCAATTGCCTGGACAAATTCATTGGACATGCCTTAGGAGACCCATGATATTTGAGCAAGTGTGAAACAACCAACAATCTACCTGCCTTTCTCTAGGTAGCAACTGGGATTTTCTTTTCAACCTACAATAGTGCCTGACATTTCCAAAGGTCAAACTGTCACTTAAAAAGAAAAAGCATTAATTTTATTAAAATGACTGAAGTTCGATGCCAATTTCTCAAAGTGGTAGCAAGCATTTAGCGATGAATAATGTGTACATAAAGACAAAACTTCATCTAGTAAGTTTTACCTTATTCTGACCTATTACTTTTGAGGATATGGGGAGGGGGAAGGGCAAGCTGTGACAAAGTGAGAGAGTGGCATGGACATATATACACTACCAAACGTAAAATAGATAGCTAGTGGGAAGCAGCCGCATAGCACAGGGAGATCAACTCGGTGGTTTGTGACCAGCTAGAGGGGTGGGATAGGGAGGGTGGGAGGGAGGGAGACGCAAGAGGGAAGAGATATGGGAACATATGTATATGTATAACTGATTCACTTTGTTATAAAGCAGAAACTAACACACCATTGTAAAGCAATTATACTCCAATAAAGATGCTAAAATAAAAGGCACTTTTTCAACCTTCAAAAAAAAAGAAAAAGAAAGAATGAAGCACAATTCTTACAAGGATGAGAACCTGGCTTTACCATTACCATTTGATTCCTTCACAGATTCTTTATCCACACTAGTCCCTCTGTGACACTCTGATCATCATTTTATACTAGTTGTGAAAAGAGTTGAAAGCTTAGTAGTCATGATCAAGTTACTTAAATGCTTGAGCCTCAGTCTTTTCCTTTGAAAAAAATGAATAATAAAGAAGGTTTTGGAGTCAGATCGACCTGAATTCAAATTTTGACTCTGCCTTTTTAGGTGAATCACATAACTTCTATGAACATCAGTTCCTAATAATATCTACTACATGTGGAGGTTTTTTAAGATTAAATGAGATAATGTATGTGATACATGTAGCACTTAGCATATAATAGATGTCCACTTAATGTTAGCTGCTTCTATGATGATGATAAAAGAGGATGAAAAGATGATTATGAGGATGGTGATACTACCTGTCCTGCTTTCTCCACTAGGAAGTGGAGAGCACTCTACAAAAAATAAAGGAGGGTCAGTAATAATTTGTCAAGCAGTATATAAGATCTTCCAAGGCAAGAGGTACATCCTTTACTTGGGTAAAGATATTCTCACAGCTTCTATCACTGGACTAGACACAAGTTATATGCTCAATGTGTAGCCAACTATATAATGATTATATAGAATGCTTGTATGCTGATGAGGGTAACCCATTAGAGAAGGAAACATTGATGGTGAAGGTGAGAAGTGTTGAAATCATGTCTCTAAACAAGGAAGAGGGAATGAGATTTAGTGTGCAAATGGAGGAGCTGAGCTTATCTAGAAGCACTTACAATTTATCTATACTAAAATAAGAGAAAATGGAGTATTGTATATAAGCACAAATGCAAGCAGATATGTCAATGTGAAAGAAGGAGCATATAAAGGTTCTCTTCTGGTGGCTTCATAGGAAGATCTGAAGATGATGGAGGAAGTGTTAGAGATTCAAATAGAGAGATCAACATGTGAAATAATCACCAGTTAGGACTGAATCAACAACTAGTACTGAATATTAAGTTCTGGGAAAATCCTGTTTTAAGATTACAAAGAGGCATACCTCATTTGTTGACCGTTCAGTTAGAACTAAAGAATGAATATTCGTTGAGAACCAAATAAATTTTCTGTGTATTGTACCCAATTGTATACTGAGTGAGAATCCTATCTCATGTTCCTCATTAAAGTGAGAAAACATAAGGCCAAAATGAGACATTTTTAAAAGTACTAATTTTATATAAAGTATTTTTTTCTAATATTTTCTCAGCGACATGGCTTTTGAAAAGATGTTGGAGGTTTCACATTACTCATTTCATCTATTCTTTTTCTTAGTAGAGGTGAGAAGAAAGGATACAGCATGTCTAAGTTTAAAAGCAGCTAAAACAAACTTATTCCATGAAACTTAAGCTGTTGAGGTGATATGAGGGCTGCTGTCTATTTGCAATGGTGTGCCTCTGTGTTGGAAATTGGGAGTTTTGTTTCTGAAATTAAAATTGTGTTCTGCTTTCACACTACCTAAAGAGGAACATGGCCACCTGGGGTTGGGATATCAGATTGACTGATGATAGGAATGAAAAAAAATGTATGTTCTAAGTGAAACAGTACATGTACTCTGAAATAAAGAATTTATAAATGTCATGGCTTGAAACCATTATATCCATTATAAATTTTGGTTACACTGAACTGGGAAACATAGTTTTACTAAGTGAATATTTCCTTATGCCATCATATTCACTCTTCATATAAGCATAACTTCGGCATTATTTACTTATATGGCTGTTTTTCACTATTTAATATTATTGTATACTTGACTTCAGATTTTATATTCCTCTTAATTTCTTTGAGTTCATTTTATTATTCTTTAACTAGTTTTTTTTAACATCTTTATTGGATTATAATTGCTTTACAATGGTGTGTTAGTTTCTGCTTTATAACAAAATGAATCAGCTATACATATACATGTACCCCATATCTCCTCCCTCTTGCATCTCTCTCCCTCCCACCCTCCCTATCCCACCCCTCTAGGTGGTCACAAAGCAATGAGCTGATCTCCCTGTGCTATGAGGCTGCTTCCCACTAGCCATCTATTTTACATTTGGTAGTATATGTAAGTCCATGCCACTCTCTCACTTCGTCCCAGCTTACCCTTCCCCCTCCCTGTGTCTGAAGTTCAATACTTACTTCATAGTGCTCAATCTTTGTTTTAAATAATTAAAGGGGTAAGAAACTAATTTTCTCTGATTTCAATGGACTATGTATGCCACAGATTGATATAAAGTATCCCTATTTTTATCATTTTGTAAATAATTTATCATTTACATTTTCTTTTTTACCTTGATTTGGGGCTTATTTAACAAAGTGGCTTTGTTTTTTTAATTGTTTATTTTTTTAATTGGGATATAGTTGCTTTACAGTGTTTTGATAGTTTCTGCTGTACAAAGAAGTGAATCATCTATATGTATACATATATCCCCTCCCTCTTGGACCTCCCTCCTCCTCCCTGCCATCCCACCCATCTAGGTCACCACAGAACACGGAGCTGAGCTCCCTGTGGTATATAGCAAGTTCCCACTAGCTATCTATTTTACACGTGGGAGTGTATATATGTCAACCCCAGTCTCCCAATTCATCCCACTCCCCCTCTCCCAAAATGTCCATTTTCTACACCCGTGTCTCTATTCCTGCCCTGCAAATATATTCATTTGTACCATTTTTCTAGATTCCACATACATGCATTAATATATGGTATTTGTTTTTCTCTTTCTGACTTACTTCACTCTGTATGACAGACTCTAGGTCCATCCACATCTCTACAAGTGACCCAATTTCGTTTCTTTTTATGACTGAGTAATATTCCATTTTATATATGTACCACATCTTGATCCAGTCATCTGTTGACAGACATTTAGGTTGCTTCCATGTCCTGGCTATTGTAAACAGTGCTGCAATGAACATTTTGGTACATAACTCTTTTTGAATTATGGTTTTCTCAGGGTATATGCCCAGTAGTGGGATTGCTGGGTCATATGGTAGTTCTATTTGTAGTTTTTTAAGGAACCTCCATACTGTTCTCCATAGTGGCTGTATCAATTTACATTCCTACCAACAGTGCAAGAGGGTTCCCTTTTCTCCACACCCTCTCCAGCATTTATTGTTTATAGATTTTTTGATGAGGGCCATTCTGACCAGCATGAGGTGATACCTCGTTGTAGTTTTGATCTGCATTTCTCTAATAATTAGTGATGTTGAGCATCTTTTCCTGTGTCTCTTGGCCAGCTGTATGTCTTCTTTGGAGAAATGTCTATTTAGGTCTTCCACCCATTTTCAAGGGGACGGGAGGAATCCCTGCATGACCAGGTAGGACGTGGGAGGGAAACGGGGGGGAGAAAAGTGGAGGTGGGATAGGACTGGCACCCCTGAGGTGGGGATGGGGGAGGGGAGAGGTTCCCATGCTCAGAGGGACCCACTCACAGCGAGGGGATCAGTGGGAACAGAGAGGGACCTTCAGGGGATCAGGGGATCAGAGGGGAAGGTGGCCAATGTCTTCCCTGGCTGCTCGGGCCCCAGAAAGCCTGCTGGGGTCCTGGGCCTGAATTCCCAACCCCCAGAGCCCCCTCCGGCTGCACAGGTCTTGGCTTCGAGCCCTGCCTCCACCAAAGCCTCCTCTGACCACGAGGGTCATGGCAGCCCAAGGGCTGCCCCTGACAGGGCCTCCTCTGGCTGCGCAGGTCCAGGCAGGACGAGCACCGTCCCCCTCCAAGGCCTCCTCTGGCTGTATCGGCCCCTGAGAGCATCCCTGTGGAGGCCTGTGCCCCAGCTGTCCTGTGTGGGCATGTGTGCTCTGGGCCAGCTTCAGGAACAGACGCTGGTGAGAGGAAAACATGCAAAGGTGGGGCCGATGCAGCAGGTCCAGAGACCTACCTAGAGGTCTTGGAGGCCTACCAGGGAATCAGGGGTAGGCTGTGGTTCACTGTGCGGGCAAGGACACTGATAGAGGAGGCACCAGGGAATTAAAAAAAAAATTATTTATTTTATTTAAAATCTTTTTAAAATGTTTTTATCTTTTATTTTTATTCCTTTTTATTATTATTCTTTTTTCTTTATTTTATTTTTTATTTTATCTTTTTGCTCTTATGGTTCTGTTTTGTTGTTTCATTTTTATTATTTTTTCTAATATATTCTTTATTTTTCTAATTTTATTTTATTTTTTTATTCTTTGTTATTGTTCTGTTCTTTTCTGTTTGTTGCTTTTTTTTTTTTTTTTTTTTTTTTTTTGCCGTGCTGCACAGCTTTCAGGGTCTTAGTTTCCAGGCCAGGGGTCGGGAGTGAGCTCCTGTGGTTGGATCACCAAGTCCAAGCCACTGGACTAACAGAAAACTTCAGGTCATAGGGAATATTAATCAGTGTGAGGTCTCCCAGAGGTCCTCATCTTGGCACCAAGACCTGGCTCCACCCAACTGCCAGCAAACTCCAGTGCTGGACGCCTTAGGCCAAACAACCAGAAAAACAGGAACACAGCCCTACCCATCAAAAAAAAAAAATGAGATGACAAAAGAATATGTTACAAATGAGCAAGGTAAAAATCTATAAGACCAAATAAATGAAGAGGAAATAGGCAACTTATCTGAAAAATAATTCAGAGTAATGATAGTAAAGATGATCCCAAATCTCAGAAATAGAATGGAGGCATGGATCGAGAAAATACAAGAAATGTTTAACAAGGACCTAGAAGAACTAAATAACAAACAAACAGTGATGAACAACACAATAACTGAAATGAAAAATACACTAGAAGGAATCAATAGCAGAATAACTGAGAAGAACGAATAAGTGAGCTGGAAGATATAATGGTGGAAATAACTGCCGAGGAGCAGAATAAAGAAAAAAGAATGAAAAGAAATGAGGCCAGTCTCAGAGACCTCTGGGACAACATAAAATGCACCAACATTTGAATTATAGGGGTCCCAGAAGAAGCAGAGAAAGAGAAAGGGTCTGAGAAAATATTGGAAGAGATTATTTCCCTAACATAAGAAAACTTCCCTAACATGGGAAAGGAAATAGCCACCCAAGTCCAGGAGGCCATTATTTAAAAAGAAAACACTTTATTGAGATATGATTGACATGTACAAAGTTTATGTATTTAACATATATAACGTAATGAGTTTGGAGATAAGTTCACACCCTTGAAATCATCACCACAATAATGCCATAAACATATCCATCACCTCCAAAATGGTTTGTGACCATTATTGTTGTGGGAGGAGGTGGTGTCAGAAATATTCTGTATTTCATTACTGTAGATAGGAAAGCTAGTAATGCATTCTCAGCTCTTCTCCAAAATTCTAGTTTTGCCAAGTATCACCAAAACATTTTTAAATGCCTAAATTACCATCCTCCGAGGATTTCTACATAACACGTAACAGTTAAAGTACCAAATACATAATTAGTTAATACTGGATGAGCTCATTAGTGGACCTGTTTTAGGCAATATCCCATGATATTGAGCAGTGTTCAACACTAATCACATTTCCTTCTATACTGAAAACAACAGGTACTAGGAAAAATGGACAAGGAAACACCTGAACTGACAAAGGGTTAAGCCTTCTAAGAACAAGTGGGGAAAATGACAATGGTAATGCACAGCAGATTCAAACATGTAAAACACAGGATACAATAATATCAGAATGGTTAAATAATGTTGTAGTATATTCTATATCCTCTGGACAGGACTCCTGGGCAAGGTAATCATTTTTGTTGGAGTACCTTGAGGTCCTTAGAGTAAGTTTACAATTTAGATAGTAAATTTTGAGTAAACAGTTTTTGGTAAATGGCTATAGCAAATATTTAGATGGTGGGTTTTCAAATACTGAGTGTTACCTATATTGTAAATATTATTAAACTGATCTGCTTTCCCCACCTGACAGTGAACCCCTCAAGGTAAGGGCATCAGTCTTACTCATCTTTATGTTCCCAGAAACTAGCATAGTTCTTGGCACAGTTAATTTGTAATCAATGCATGATGAAGAGATTAATGCAGGAAGAATGAAGTGATTTGTCTGAGGTTTCGCAGTTAGTTTTGCAAATGGCATGGCTTCTGTATCTTTTGTCAAACTATTATGCTCACTTATTTGAACGTGTTTTCTGATAGTTTTCAGTGTCAGAAGAGACAAGGCTGTTCTCAGTTAAAATATTTAATTGATCAATTATTAATTGATTACTTACAAAACATGTTTCTCTATTACTAACAATTAATACAGTATAACAAGGTATAGTATAATATATACTATATTATACTATATATAGTATAATATATACAAAGCCAGTATTATTTACAATCTCTATATCTCCAAGAAACTAATCTAATTCATGATTTGTAGAGTTTTATCTAATACTGTTAGAATGATTACTTACTACAGTGAAGATCTTGGCAACTGTTGACTCTGTGGTACTTTGGAGACACAGATGTAAAATAAATTGATTGAGATTGGTTTAGAAGTGAAAATATTACTATTAGCAATCTGGAAGCTAACTGGATATATGACTCACAGATGTTGCCTTATAAAGAAATATTTCCATTGGAAATACTTAAAAATTATTTGTGGAATTTTAAAAAATATTATATATATATATTTATATATATTATATATATTTATATTATATATATATTTATAAGTAACATCAAATACACATTTAGCTACCGTAATTTTCTAACATTAATTGAGTTATTTTGAGATTTGTTGATGATTATGGATTTTAGAGGTTTGATTTAAAGAGAAAATTTATATGATAATATGAACATCTAAAAAGATAGTTATTTAGTTATTCCTAAAGATAATTACCTGTAATAGTCAGGTTTTCCAGAAATCTAGATTACAGCTATTAGTAATTTGACTTAGAGGTCCTTTTGGGAAACCACCATTAACCAATAAACAATATTTAGCCGTTTTGTACTTAATCAGCAACATAAATTTGATACTATATGGTAGCAAATATGAACTTTCTAGAATAAACTTGGTAATAATCAGTGGTGCCATTTTCTAATACTCTGAAAGAAATCCTTTTCTTTTGGGTAACAAATTTATCCTGATGGAAATGGCAGCAGCTTTTATTTTGATATACCAAGTATATTTAAAAATATTTCTAAGGGTAGGCTTGCATTACTTCAATAAAGTCAATTTTGAATGAATCATTTTCCAATCTTATACCCTGAAACTACTCAAGTATTTCCAATTTGGCTGCCAAGACTCTAGTTTAAAGGAGAGAGAGACATGACTTTGTCCATGTAACATTATTTTTGCTATCTGCTATGTTGGTCTGATGTTGAGGCCAATGTTCTGATATGAAGCAGTGTGGAAAGAAAGAAATACCGTGATTAAAATTCATTTATTACTGTAAATTAATAACTAAATTCAGTAAAAACCCTAAAATAATCAAAGTGGGAAAATGCCTACACAAAACCATATTAAGATTAACATTATTCATTCTAGAAAATAAAGGTGTGTGTGCTAAGAAGGTTGGAGTGAATGAGTATGATTGGGCAAATGAGTATGGCTGCAATTTACCAAATCATGAAGTGTGAAACAGTCCCAACTCTAGCTAAAGGATTCAACTAAGAGAAGGATGTAACTTGATCAGCAGTTATATATCAGTTCCTGCCTACCTATCCCATATGCTCAGCAGCTGATTCTCTATGTGCTTAAATGTAATTATTTTAAAACTTTTTAGTAATGTATGTTAATAGAATATAAGTTTTATGAGGGTAGGGTCTGTTTATATTTTGCTTTTTCTCCAGTGGCTAGCACAATACCTGGGGCATAGTAGTCATATTTATTGACCCAGTGAAAGAGATTTTTCCAAATAATTAAGTACTGAGGACAGATTATCTTTGCCTCTGTTCTCTTCTTTCCAAGAGTTTGTATTATGAAATAAAAACTAAGTTCCATTCCGAGGAACCCAACATCATGATGTTTTCTCACATTCTCCAATCCCCCTCCGTTCCTTCTTCTCTCTCTCCCCCCTCCCCTCCACACACACACACACACACACACACACACACACACACACAGAGTCCAGCTTTTGTCTTTACTAATTAATCATATAATCACTATTTTATCTTGATAGGACAATAACAATGGAAGAAGTCCAAAATCTCTTTCAGGGGATTACAGTTCTCACCCTCTGTTGAAGTTTAATAAGCACTCTGATGGTAGCTTAATATGACCAGAAGTCTCCTCACTTGCTCAGTGACTTTTGCTTCCCTGAGCTTGATAGCTGCCTAGTGCATAACCAGTTGCTTATCATCAGTTGGATCATTTATCTCACCTCCTATTTTATTTACCCAGTGGTTTAACCAGTTGATGACTTGGTTTCTTGATTGTGTCACTAAAACCAAAGCTTTACTGTTCACCCTAGCATCCTTAACTCTAATCCAAGCAGCGAGCTCAAGTCCTCCTTCATGCACACCACTTAGCATGTTTAATATTCTTGCTTTATCACAACATCTAGTAAAACCAGTGGCTTTCAATCCTGGCTGTACATAAGAATCTCCATGGTGAGGTGGGGCTGCTTTGGATACCCTAACTCCACCCCAGACCAACTGAATGAAAATCTCTGGATATGGGGTTTAGCATCATCTTTCAAAACTCCGCAGATGATATTCATGTGCAGCCAAGGGTTGAGGAACACTGGGCTGAATACTCGTGCTGCTTCATTCTTAACCATATTGGAACACTTGCATGGTGAGGCCAGCCAGGATGGTACTAGAGCTCACCACCTTCCTCTGGCACTGTATTTTGGAATGGCTCACCCCTTCAGCCACATCAGTGTCCCTAGCTCCATCACTGCCTGCCCATAGCTTCCTCAAGGCCACATAATTTATGCCAAAATACACTGTTTTACTAATTAAATATTTTTATTGTTTCCCTTTAGTGACAAGCTTGCTTATTTTCTCAAATTATTTCAAATGGACTTTTTTTTTTACCACATAGCTTAAAAATAAGTTATAAACAGAAAATTAAGCTGAGAATAAACTGGATTAATGGTGAGAGCATAATGTATAGCTATGGAAGGTACAGTTTGGAAAGAGAAAAAGGGCTGTGGTAAAATATGTTGCCAAAGAAATGTCTATAACTGGAATATTTATCAAATATAGTTCCCCAAACTATTTATAACAAGAATTGAAGACAAAACGAAAATCTTCATTTGGAACCTTCCCAAATTTAACTGCAGTATTTATTTGACTTAAAATACAGAGGTGAGATAGCTTATGCTGAAAACAGCTGGCTGATAGGCATGTTTTATATGAAAATAAACTGAGATATTAATATATTAAGGTTTGTTTACTCTGTTTTTATTCCTCTGGACAAAAATTTTCAGGAGGAATAATGTGATTATACCAAGTTTACTGCCAAACATTCTCAGCTCCAGCATCTTAGCAATAAGGTACCTTGGCAATTTAAAACAACAACAACAAACTAAGACAACAATAACAACAAGACCCTGCTCTTTGGAAAACTTTTGACAGTGAGTTTCTGCAAAATGAAAACAAAACATAACAAAACCAGAGACACACACAGACCAATGGAAAAGAATAGAGAGCCCAGAAATAAACCCACACACATACAAACCAATATTTGACAAGTGTGCTGAGAACACACAATGGGAAAAGGATAGGATCTTCAATAAATGATGCTGGGAAAACTGGATATAGACGTGTAAAAGAATGAAATTGGACCCTTACCTCACAGCATACACAAAAATTAACTTAAAGCTGATGGAAGACTCAAATAAATGTAAAAACTGAAACTGTATAACCCTGGAAAAAAACATAGGGAAATGCTTTTTGACACTGCTCTCAGCAATGGTTTTTTTGGGTATGATACCAAAAGCACAGGTAACAATAGCAAAAAATAGATAAGTGAGATTATATGAAACTAAAATTCTTCTGCACAGTGAAGGAAACAATCAACAGAGTGAACATATGACATACAGAATGGGAGAAAATATTTGCAAACCATCTATCTGATAAGGAATCAAAATCCAAAATATTTAAGGATCTCTTACAACTCAATAGCAATAAAACAAATGACCTGGTTAAAAAATGGGCAAAGGGCATGGATAGACATTTCTCAAAAGAATACAAACAAATGGCATACAGATACATGAAAAGGGACTCAACATCATGAATCATCAGGGAAATTCAAATCGAAACCACAAGGAGCTATCACTTCATACTTGTTAGAATGACTATCATCAGAAGATAAGAGATAAAAAGTGTTGGCAAGGATGTGGAGAAAAGAGAACTTTTGTACACTGTTGGTGGGAATGTAAATTGGTTCAGCCACTTTGGAAAGCAGCATAGAGGTTCTTCAACGAATTAAAAATAGAACTACCATATGATCCAGCAATTCCACTACTGGGTATATATCTTAAGGAAATGAAATCGTTATTTAAAAGGGATATATGCACCCCATGTTCATTGCAGCATTATTCACAATAGCCAAGACATGGAAACAAACTAAGTGTCCATCAACAGAAGAATGGATGAAGAAAATGGATAATACACATGCACACATACGTACACACACACACACACACAAGAATATTATTCAGCCATGAAAAAGAAGGAAATCCTGACATTCTGACAACATGGATGGACCTGAAGGATATGCTAAGTGAAAAAAAGTCAGCCAGAGAAAGACAAATATTGTATGATCTCACTCACGTTAAATCTAAAGATGTTGAACTCATAGAAGCAGAGAGTAGAATGGTGGTTGTCAGAGGCTGGAGGTGGATGAACTAAGATATTTGTCAAACAGTACAAATTTTCAATTATAAGATAAATACCTTCTAGAGTTCTAACGTACAGCATGGTGACTATAGTTAATAATACTATATCACATAGCTGAAATTTGCTAAGAGAGTAGATCTTAAGTGTTCTTACCACACACACACACACACAAAAAGGAAACTATGTGAAGTGATGGATGTGTTAGCTTAACTGAGGTAATCATTTCACAATGAATATCAAATCGTCACATTGTACACTTTAAATTTTTCTTTGTAGATTATACCTCAACAAAGCTAGAAAAACCCAATTATTTATGTTAAATCTTAAAAAAAGAACAAAAAAACTTCTTGACATGGGGAAAGAGCACTGTACAATTCACTCGAGACTATACACATCACCCACATTCCTAAGCAAAGGTGAACATTTTGATGTGAATGTCTTAGATATTAAGCAGGGTGCAAAGAAGGAGACAGAATCAATGATTTCTTAAGGTCTCTTTGAATTCCAGCATTCTAAATTTCTGTTATATAACCATGTACTAGTTTGTTAGGACTGCCATAATAGAGTACCACTGACTGAGTCACTTAAACAACAGAAATGCATTGTCTCACAGTTCTGAAGTTTTGAAGTTTGAAATCCAGGTATCATCCCCAGGGTTGCTTCCTTTGGAGAGCTGTGAGGAAAGATCTGTTTCAGTCTTCCCTTCTTGGCTTGTATGTATCCATCTTCTCCCTTATTTCTTTACATTGTTGTCCCTCTACACACGTTTGCTTCTGTGTCAGGTTTTCCATTTTTATAAGGATACCAGTCAAATTGGATTAGGGCCCACCCTAGTGACTTCATTTTAACTCGATTTTACCTCTGTAAAATCCTATCTCCAAGTAAGGTCAAATTCTGAGGTATTGTGGGTGAGGACTATAACATATCTTTTTTGGAGGGGCATAATTCAACCCATAACAAACAGTCTCACATATACACAATCATGCTGCCACTAAATAGTATCATGTAATGAAATAGATTGTTACGCACAGAATTATAGCAGATTTTCTTATTGCTCTGAGGTAAGTCAAACTCATCTTTAGTCTTATTTCACCTGTCACCTAGGTTTCCAAGATAGAATGATGGATTCTTTAGCAATTATAAATGCTGCACCTTTATATAAAAGTGGGAGGAAAGTTTCCTTTTCTCTCAATTTTGGGATTTGCTGAAGTCTCAGATTTGTTTAGCAGTCTTAAAATAAGAAGCTTCCATTGCTCTCCTCATTCATAATGTGAATAATTGGGGACAGGGAGAATATACCTTAAGCAGTTGCCAATATGCTCTAGACAATCAGGTCAGCATTTTTCCTACATGTCATACATTTTCATAAAGCAAAGATCACCCATATGACAGCAAGAGGGTAAACTCTGCCAAAAATACAGTGGGGCTTGGTGTTAGGTTAGTCTCCCAGAATGTATAGCTCTCTTTAATTTGACAGAATATTAATGTCTTGTGAAACTAAGTTTTTGGTTCAGGATTACATGAAGTTAAAAGAAGGACTTTCCCTAACAGCTTCTTGAATTTGACAAGTTTAATTCATTCAGCAATCATGTATCGGGCACCTATTTTATGTTCCATGCTACTCTAGGTATTATGACGATATTCACTAAGGAATGTAGTTTCTATTTTTAAGGAACTTACATTAACAGAGAAGATAAACATGTATCCAGCTGACCTGCATGCAAAGAAACATGAATGAATGCTTTAATAGAGACAGAAACAAAGTGCTGTGGGGCCCAACTGAGAGATATTAAACATATCTGGATTTCTTCTCAGCAATATACACTGACACCAGTTTTTGTGCTTTTACTTTTACTTAAAAATCTACAAGGTGAACTTGGGAAAGCTTTGCAGCCATATTTTGAAAACTGATATTGAAACCAGAAGGTTAAAGCTGGGTACAGCAGCTGATAAACACAGAGAGCTATATGTCTGCGTCAAATGAAAATGCTGCTGCATTAGTTCAGCAGTTCAATCAAATGTACCTAATCCTACATCAATCTAAATAGAATATAGCCATGCTTTCTCCAGTCCAACCATACAAAAAAAAATTCCAAGAGAAATGAAGCTGAAATTACTGCTGTTTCATGAAATTTATGATGCCAAAAATGCCATTTAACTTAAGCTTCTGCTAGGAAAAAAACAAAACAAAACATACTTAATTAAATGCTTGGCAGACTATTCCTAGTTTCCTTTGTAAGGTGGAGAGGGGTTTGCTCTACACTACCCATTATGGTTGGCAACATTTCCTCTTAGTGAATGAACCATTTAAAAATAAATATATAAATAAGACCACGATGCTTTTCCTCACTAAAAAAGAGAGAAAATGATTCAAAAGTTAAGAGGATTCTGAAAGAAACTTCAATGTGTTTTTATGGTAATCAAGATCAGCAGCAAGTACCTATTATAATATATATTCCAAAGTTCAAATAAACTTATATCTCCCACTGAAATTCTATAGCTGCTAAAGAGGATTATAGTAATTTTTATCCAAATCATGTGAAGCATTTTCTGTGTAAATACATAATAAATTCTGAATAACCTTCAAAATAATTAATTCCCATGATGTTTCATTGAACCAGAATTGAAAAGGATCTCAAAATTATTTAGCTCAAACCCACCTGTTGACAGATTGGGAAAATAAGATCCGGAGAGCAGAAAATTATCCAAGTTTCCTACAGCTAATAGAACTCACACTAGAACCCAGCTCTCCTGCTTCCCAGTCTGTTTATCTTTCCAATAACATGAATTATTTTTCCCTCAAGAATACAGAATTAAAGATGTTAATTCATGTTTGGGGTCTAAAAAGAAGGCTGACACTTATCCCAAGTTTAAATACATGGATTCTGGGACCAGAGTGCTTAGGTATAAATCCTGGCATCTCCACTCATTAGCTGTGTGTTTAGTCAAGTACCAAATTGCCCTGTGCCTTGTTTCCTCATCTGTAAAATGAATATGATAGCATATCCTATCTCTTAGAGTTTTGTAAGCAATAAATGAATTAACAAGTATAAAATGATTAGATATTTGCCTGAAAGCTAATGTGTTTTATTATTATTATTTCAATAATCTAAATCAATGATTTGAACCCTTTTTCATGTTGGGAGCATTTCCTTTTACCCATGCCTAATCTTAGCAAAATTTAGAAGCAACTGAGTTTATCTTTTGTGTACTCATTCTTCTTTCCTGAGCCCTCCTTCCTCTATCTTTGGGTATCCATTGCCCTGACTACATTGCCTATATCCCATAATTGCAGTGTCCTGCTTGGTTCTGTCTACCTCTGGAAGTAATTTCTGTGCTCAAACTTGCCAACCATTTCTTTCCCACCAAAACTGTCTGGTTCCACTCCCTCGGGGGACCATGAAGTAATATCTGAAATGTTAAAACATACTTGTTTAATATGTTGTTCTTTCTAAGAATACTGTGCTTTTAAGAGAGATTGTCACCACAACAATAAGATGAATATCTAATCAGGGAATTTTAGATATTGTGGTAGGACATTAGGAAGGAGAAAGGAAACCAATGACTTTCAAGTATTTGTTGTTATCTCAATTAATTCACAAGCACGAAATATATTATTGTCTTTCATTTCAGAGATAAACAGACTAAAGCTCAGAGAGAGAAGATGACTTGCCTGAAACCATAAAACTAATAAATCCAAATAATAGGTTGCAAACTCTTGTCTATCGGCTTCAAAATCTGTTCTCAGTATTTTTCATAAAGAGTTCTGTACTCAGCGCTCCTCAAATCACACCGTGTGTGCAAATGGTTCTTGTGAATTTCTTAAGACAGGCTGTTTTTCTCTAGGAGCTGCTTACTTGCCCTCAGAATGGCATCAAAATTCAAAATATATCAAGAATATTTACTATATTATAATATACAGAAAATTAAGGTATCAACTAAAAGGCATAATGTACATCACATGGCAATTTTTGAATATACTATATATCAAATGCACGTCTGTTACACATATGAGATCTCTGTTGGTTAACCATAAAACAAAAAGATAAAGTAGAAATAAAATAGGTACAATGAGCATGTTTTCAATAAGTCAGTGGATCCTCTTGAATAGTTAGTCCATAGTAGAAGGAAGTGGAAGATGGTGCTTGCATTAAACCAAGTACATTTTGCAAAAACAATTGTTGACAGGAAAGGAAAAAACATTACATAAAACCATAAATACACAATGATTTTGCATTAAATCTGGGAGATACTGGCTGCTAACGTATAAGAGCACTGCACATGTAAACTAATCTGAAAGCACATGAATTAGCATAAATACGTCATGAGGTTGTCAAACTCTATTCCGAAAGCTTAAGGTTTTATATCTGGAAAAAAGTATTTTTATCTGACTCAATCTTTGCTGAATCACCTCTTGTTATAGTTCTAAGAGAAGAAAAGCCAGCTAGAGGGTTTAAATTAATTTATTAACTTCTCCCTTGATAAATGTATCTTCTTAGAGGTCCTCAGAATAACTTCCAAAAGGGAAACGCCAAAACTTTCCTTTTCTTTCGATGGTTCATTGCATATTATCAGTCAATAAACTGAGCACATATCATACACAAAGCAGTATGCTAAATGTCAGAAATACAAAATAGTATGGAGCTTAGTTGGTGTATGGAAATAAAAGCCATCCATGTAAAGAAATAATAGCAAAATCAAAACCACATAAGCTAAGTGGTATAGACAATGAGTAATCTAGATCCCGTAAATGTTTCTTCCAGCTAGGGTATCAGAATTGAAACAGGAGGGAAGGGGGCAGGGCACAACCTTTAAAAGAATGACACCTTTGAGGATAGACATAAATTGGCTAGAACCAACTAGGTCCAAGATGGTAGAAGATTCGACTTCCAGTAGACCTTGAGCCTCATTATGTGCTCATTGTAATACATTAGTATATGCTAAATGACACACCCACTGGTGTCATGACTGTTCTGAGGCTGACCATAAAACTCCAAAAAGTGGGCAGTGGACCAATTCCTGGAAATCTCCACCCCTTCCACAAAACAGTTGGAATAATCCTCCCACTCATTAGGCTATGAAATTACCCAGCCCATAAAAACTAACCACCCCATATTTTGGGGCCTCTCACCTTCTGAGATGGCCTACACTCTTGTCTGTGGAGTGTGTTTCTCCCATGGCCACTCTCACTTTCCTTTCCGAGATGACCCCATGCCCTGGGGCTGTTCTCACCTTTTGAGACAGACCGCATTCTGTCTATGGAATGTGTATCTCTCTAAATAAATCCACGTCTTACCTATGGCTTTGTCTGTCACTGAATTCTTTCTGTGCTGAGACATAAAGAACCTGAACTTCAGGAGGTCCTGAGACCAGATGTATGGTTTTAATTAAAAGACAGTGGGTTCAAGTCCCAAACTGATGTGTGTGATTTCAGGATGAAAATGGCTTTGGAGTTGAGTTTATTGCACATAGTTTAAGTCTTACCCAACTTATCTTTGGTCTGTCCTCACAAATGCACAATAAGGAAAGCTAAATGTATTTCTTCAAAAAACAGGTAACAAAGGCTAAGTAAAAAATTGCTCTATGTACTACAAATGATAAAATCTGTGAAAGTCCTCTAATAACTTGTAGTTTTAAAGCTGACATTATAAAATATTTTATTGGATGTTAAGATATAATGGACACAAACCAATACCATCCAAAGCAGCAGAAAGCCAACTAAAAATGATAACCATTAACACAGACTTTCCTCCACCTTGCTACAGAAGGATGCAGTATAGTATGGTACCAAGATACCCCATTCTTCAGATATACTGCAAGGTCATAGGTAACAATGAATAAGAGATAAGGCCTATGAGTCAGCACCAGAAATATCAAGACAAAGTATAGAAGAAAAGGGGAAGAATAAAAAAATAGTCCAGCCATAGATTATGTCTAAAAGCCAGAAGACAAGAAAGGGATGTAAGAAAATTTGAACAAGTAGCTGAGGGGTAGGGATCAGATAGAAACAAGGTATTAAGACAGAAAAATGAATCTAAACCAACAAAGCAATAAGAACAGAGGTTAAATACAATGTTCAGAAAAGAAGGCCATATTACTGAATGAAAGCCTAGTTGGCGGGCTTTGTAAGGCTTGGGTAGCCCTAGGCATGAATCCTGAAAAGCTGCTGCAGTCTTAAAACTTTACACACCTGGAAGATCCTGTCCCTCCTTCTTCCAAGGGGGAATTTCGGGTAAAAATGACACATAATTTGGGACTTTAGAATCCTCATTTTATTGTTTAAAAAGTTAGGACTGAATCGTTAAGCTAAAATAATGGAAAAATAGTCTTTACGGTCAGACCTTTGCTCCAGTTTAGATGTAAATGTTAGAAAGAACATTTTATTTTTCTTTAATGTTCTTGAGAAGATCCATTGGTAAGGTATATAAGCCCTGGAGACAACTATAAGGATTTTAAATGCCTGCTATATTTGTAAAGCAGAATAAGAATGGGTAGTTAAAATGGCTTCAAACTCTGAGTTTGGGCAAAGAACCCTGCTTGTGGTTTAGGCAAATACTTTTAGAAATGATCTCTCTCTCTCTCTTTTTCTGAATTCAACTCAAGCATGGTTTATCACCTAATTGACTGCCATGCTGCTATTATCATATTTAGAAATATTCCCACAGAAATACAGCCCCCAAATGTTCATAACACATCAGATAGTTTTGTTGCTGTAGTAACTTTGTTCCTTTATGAAGAGAGCATTATTAGGAATAACTTCAAAACAGAGCAGCTGAATTGGATTTGTAGGAAGAAAATGTGAGTTTTTCTTAAGGAGAGTGCTAGCACTTGGGAACCTTCATTTATCTTTAGTATAATCTTCACTTTTGTCAGGCATGGAGAAACAAAACAAAAAAACCCACAAAACACTCATAAGAGGATGGTATAAAAAAAGAATATTACCCTATCCCTACCTTCTAGGAGATTACAACACTAGAAATATTTACTTTGCTTTCCCAAACCGAATTAAAATCTTTTGAATGTAAGTTAAAAGAGTAACAAGGTATTGTTTCATTCGCATTGCTACCGTTTTAACAAGCACTAAATTTAAATAACTATGACTAATTTAAATAAACTTCTGCTCTAGCCACATATTCTCTTCATTTCACCTCAGCATGAGGTTCAGATTTAATCGAGGGATTTACTGCCACTCCAGGGAGGTAGCATAAGATGCGTTCAAGTCCTTGGCTCCTTCGTGGGACTAGAAAGAAGTATTACTTGATATACACCTTCTGTGATTTCACTGAGAAAGAGGAGGTACATCTACTTAAGGATCAATTTGTTCTCACTACTGCCTCAGAAACCGGTGGGCCTGATCCCGCCTTAAGGTAAAGAAAATAAAATATAATGCCTCCTGAAATGGTATTTCTTTTCAAGGGAACCAACTTACTTCAGTCAGATAAGCTCTTGGTTCTGATAAGAAAGCATATTTCACTCTTTTACCACTGAATAAAACTGGGCTCATAAGTTATAAGTTGGGAAAAACACAGGTATAATTTAATTTTGCAAAAAAAAATTACATAGGTGGTTTCTCTATATATATAGTATGAAGTTTGTAATAGGGAAAAAAAACGGGCACCTACAACTTCCTAATATATAATTTAGTCTAGTAGCATCCTCAACTGAGTTACCCAGGTGATATGCTATATTTTGTCTTATACTTTAGAAAATCAAGTCTCCCCTACCTGCCATATTCTGAGCGAATTACAATCTTAGAAACAACACTCCTATTTTTACGACTATTCCTTTGTGCCTCCAGAGCATTCCTATTTGGAAATGAATAAGCTGCCTCAAAGGAATAACATAGTCATCCCAGTAGATTGCAGTACTTATTATCAAAATCCAGTTTGTTGGGGTGGTGCTCTAAAACAATATTTTTCAAGCTATTTGTCATAAAGAACCAGTTTTGCCTCCCCCCACACATTGCTATAGTTTTCTAAATGCTTACTCTCAATTTCTGTACTTATCTGGTCCAGTCATGGACCAATACCAGTCTGCAGACTGTATTTTGAGTAGCACTGCTCTAAAGCTAAACAGAAGGTACACATTTTGGTAAGACAAGGGGAAAGCAAAAGTTCACACTAGAGCATTAATTTCTTTCTGAGGGGAGGAGGCAGATCAAAGGAGGATGCCACAGTGGAACTGGATCCTGGGGAGGACATTAGAAATACATTGTTTGCCTCACAGTCTGGTAGAAAGGCAGCCCCTAAAATGAGATAGCGTGGCATGGAAGATTAGTAACTGAGAAACAAAGTGAATCTCAGAAAGAAAATTCTCTCAGTATTTTTAGAATGCTACAAGTCTAAGATGGAAAAATTTAGGAACCTTTGACGTAGTCATAAATACCCATTGTAACTGTTCCAAAGTAATTAGTGAGAAGCAGAAATACTAGTTATCCAATTTTACAACTTCTTTTTTAAACTCTTGAGCAGCTGTTATAAAATTTAAAATTTTCCTAACACCTTTGGGCTATAATCTTGCTAAGGTTTCAGAAACTGAGCAGAGTTGAGCTTAGGCAGAAACTAAAGGAAAACAACAGAAAGAAATCCTCACATGCTGGTGTATAAGAAGTATTTTGGGGAGATTCAGTTACTGAGTTTCTTGTTTCTGAGCTAAAACAACCAGCTCTAGGGAGACAATGTTCTCTGATAAGAAAGAAATGCTTTGCTTTGAAAGAAAGGATGGTTTCAAATTTTAATGACCATGCAATATCTTCAGAGGAGTAGCATGTTAGCTTGATGATTCTAGAAAATCATCCAGTGGGCAAATTTGATTTAGCTTTCTATTGAGATTCCAAAAATAGCGTGATTCTACTGCAGGTATTAGATAACCCATCCAAATCCAAAACATGATGAGAAGTAAGAAAGAGAACAAAATGAAAATTGGATTGTCCCTTAGAGTGGTCAACCCCAGATGGGGTATTTCCATAGGGAGATTCCTGAAGCCAGGGCTAGAGAGGTCAAAAGGCAGAGAGGACCTCAGACAGAAGTAGGGGCTACCAAGGACCAACATGTATTCCTTCCTCTGACTACTGTCATAGTTTACTTCAACTTACTCTGAATGATATTATGTTTGTTTTTCACTGAGATATAATTGACATATAATATGTTAGTTTCATATTTATAACATCATTTGATATTTGTATATATTGTATATATTGCAGAATGATCACCACAATAAGTCTAGTTAATATCCATTGCCACATATAGTTACAAATTTGCGTGTGTGTGTATGATGAGAATTTTTAAGATCTACTCTCCTAGCAACTTTCAAAAATACGATACAGTATTAGTAACAATGTCAATAATGATTACTCTTAGCATGCATACTGGGCACATTTACTTCCATGCTTACTTTTAATTTTTGACACAACTTTTTTGTTTGAGAAGTTAATTTTGTGTGGAGCGTGTATACTGTGTTATGTGTGAAGTGAATCCATTTATATTTACAACTGCTCATTTCTCAGGCAAGAGAAAGATAGTCTCAAGCATGGAGGGTAAGTTACATATACTATGTGGACATTCTAGATTATATTTATTTTCATTTATGACTTATTTTGCCAAATATGTAGTCCACAAAAACGAAATGTATACTAAATGCATTCTTTCCACCATGATTTAGAATGAGGCTACAATGCAGTAAAAGAATTCCAGATGGTTGATTTAACATATCTGATGGTCATAGGAGGTGGTTTTTTTTAGCTGAAATATAAACCAGAATTTTTTCATGGGGAGTTGGAACAGGGAAGACACACATACACAAAGCAGCACCCAGCACCCATTCATTTTTCACCAGGAAATCAGGTAAGATTTTTGTATTAATTGTGATTTCTACTCAGAATTTTACTTCAGAAATTCCAATTTTCATATAGGTTTACAATGTCTTCCCTATTTAATTAAATCCTACCCTTTAAATTAAATATGCATGTTTTCTTTATAATTGTCAAAGGAAGAGGCCATACATAAGCTAATCCACTACAGTCTTGTTTTCACTTCTATCAGCAACTGAAATCATGTGTTTGAAGTAAGGTCTGCTTAGTTCAAGAAAGCCATTAGTGTCTTTTAGTGAAAGAAAATGTGCAAAACATTAGAAAATAAGGTGAATTTTACAAGTCATATATTTTCCAGCAGAAACCTAAAGTCTTTCTTTTCACAGTTTAACAGTTGGATTGAAGGCCTTGAGTTTTACTTAAGTTCCCACAGGAAAATGTTATACAATAAGGGTACATATTGGACCCTAATATATATGCATTTCAAATCTTTTTCTCTTCATAGACATTAGCTATCTTAGATAGTACCAGGCAGAATAAATGCCTTTATAGGGTTTCAGGAGACACCCACTATACGTTATTAGAGTGAAAAAAAATACTACCATGGAATTAGGGTCAACTAAAACAGCAGGTAGACTAAGGTTTGTGTCATTCTCACTTAGCCCCCTGATGCTGCTCTGACTGGCAATAGCAATGTAAGGAACTCCCTCCCCCTCATCCCCCACTAAACACACACACCAAAGTCTACCCTTTGAAATGCTCCAAACAAATCAAATGTACTTGGGGAAAATGGATGCAGATTGAGATATGAAATTATTTCTCACATTTATACCTTAATTATTATCAAAGTCAACCTTGTTGTTTAACCTCATCTCAACCTTGACCTACATGGTTCTCTTGATATCACTTAAAGGTGAATTACCCCCCAAAATGCTTATACTGTCTCATTCACTAATTCCTTCCATTCTGTCCTATTTAAAATTCAACAAACAATAGGGATAAATTGCCCAGATTCATAACCACAGTTCTCAAATATTGCTACTTCTATAAAGGGGTATGTCTAATAATATCTTACATTCAGGTATGACTACACAATTTGTGGGGCCATGTGCAAAATAAAAATTCAGGGCCCCTTGTTCAAAAATTTTTAATTTAATGGCTGTGACAACATAGCATTAAACCAAGTGTGGGACCTTGCACAACTGCACAGATTGCATAACTATGAAGCAGGTCTTGCTTACATTTATACACTGTTTTCATAATTAATACACATAAGTTAAGTCATTCGATTCCATAACCAGTTGTGAGGTTAGGCAGAGCAGCTAATATTGGTCTCAGTTTTCTCCTGTGACATTTACAGAACTTGATGTTCAAAGAAATTTTGTGACCATTCAACCGGTAAGTGTCAAAGTTGGAACCATAATTCTGGTCTTCTGACTTTTAGCTAAGTACTCTTTCCACTCTACTGTATTGCTTCTTTATGAAAATAGCATCGCGAAATGTACCTGCCTGATAATTAGCTATGCCTTGATGTGCCTCAATAATATGCAATACCAGAAATAATAAAAAGCATCATAAATCATCACAAATTCCTATCCATTTGAAAATCTGTCATTAACTCAACTGTTCTTCAATCATTATTAAACTAACACTTGGATGTTCTTTTTCCAACAAACAAACAAAGCAAAACAAATAAAAATAACATAACTTTTTCTCACCAAAGTGGTTCTAGGCAAAGAAAATCTTTGTGCCCTATTGCCTGTCCAGAGCCTTCAGCAAGCCCCTCACAACCTCAGCGCTAAACGTCATTATAGTACTACTACATTCTCCTTCCACCTGCGATTATTGAGGGTTATTAATGGCAGAACTCAGCCAAGATAACAGCTTTTTATTAAAACAGCTGATCCCTCTCCTGGGTGAGAACTCTCTTCAAAACCACAATTGCCTTTTCTATCTATCTATTAATTCATTTTGAAAACAGGAAATGAATGAGGAGAAGATCATGGTGCTTCTCTCCCCTCTCCCCAACCCCAGTTTGTGTTAAAATCTGCTCTTGACCCTATGACTTCTTTCCAATGAGGAAAGAGGTTGCCATAGCAACCAACCTACCAACTCAGTCAATTGACTTTGCTCAGCTTTTTCTGAATGCTTAATTAACATAGATTGCTTCATTTATCCAGAAAATTGTTTTTGAGCTCCTACTACATGCAAGGAACCTGATCCAATGTCTTGTCAGAAATCAAGGTTTGCAGGACCTAAAGAGAGAACTTCTAGGCTGACATTAAAGAATGGTGTGAAATCACACACACATTTATATTCTATATAATTTACAAAATCTGTATATTATATATACTTATAAAATGCCCTCATTTTGTGCATTATATACAGTTATTTAAAGTTTTGAGATCCCTTTGATTTTGGGTATTGTGCACTGGCAGTTTGAATCTAGCTACTTAGGGTGGGATTTTGTTTTCTTCTTTGGAAAGTCAGGGATAGGAAAGGAGGCTGGTTCACAGAATTCAAAAGTAATTGCTTCTTGAATACATAAAAAAGAATTGTTAATAATTTAGTTTAACTCAGTTTCCTTTCAGTGAGCAATATGGTCTAGCGCATTCATTATAGAGAGCAATTGTTACAGGGACAGAAATCAGAGAAAGCCCTTGTGCGGGCATATTCATTGTGCAGGATATATTATACTCAGACCAAGAAACCTATGTTTGAAAAAATAGTAATTATTATTTTGTAATACCTTGCATTTGCATGACACTTCACACTTTGTGAAGTGCCGTCAAGGATCTTGTAATCTCATACAGCTCTTCCAAATCTTACAGGTCATAGTAATGAGCTCCTGCAAGATGACATTAACTGAGGAGCTTATTTGGGGTTCTAAGGGAAGACTTATTTTCCTCCCCTGAGAGTAGGCTGTACTTATTTCATCGCTAAAGGATAGAAAACTCAAGTCTCAATCCTTTTTTTGGGTGGGGGGGTGGGGAAGAGAGAGAGACAGAGACAGAGAGAGATGTTAGGGATGAGTATATCAACATCACTGCTCTGAAAGATAGCAGTATGGATTGTAGCACTCCTCTCTTGAGATAGAGTGTGAGATTGGAGTGGGATACTACTTTTATCTCCCAAGCATCTGGTTCACATTCTATTGTCAGATTTTTATATTTGTGCATTTGATTTCTCTATAAATTTCTATATGCTTTCAATAATTTTCAAGATTCTTGAGGGCAAGGACTATATTCATCCTATTTTCGTGTACTCTGCAGAGTGTATTACATGAGGGGTGGGGGTACACAATAAATGTTTGTTGCTTTTTTTTCATTAAATGCCACAGAAGTATACACACATATGCATTTATTTATTGGTTTGTTTATATAAAATTTCCCTGGCTTTGGGGATCTATGGCCTAGATCTTTCTTATCAATTTCTACTATCCTATAAGAGTGTCAGGATCCTTTAGAGCAGGCTTAATCTCCTGGGTCCCAAGCAAAATTTTATACCCTCATTCCCTCTACTAGCCAAGATCATCTTTGCCATGTTCTGCTACCCTAAATAGCAGAAAGAACCCGATTTCCAGTTCCAAACCCATTCCAAATTAGTTTTGCAACCTTGGGAAAATCACTTAGCCTACTTAGGCCTCAGTATCCTCAACTGTCAAATGAGGTTAACTAGGCCTGCCTTACTTACTTTATTGGTTTGTAGCAGCTATCAAATTAATGAAGAACATCAAAGGATGTCACTGCTGAAAGAGACCTTAGAAATCATCTAAAGTATCTGTACATTTTGGAGGATCATTGTTATTAATGCTTGCCCAAACTCATGCAATGGGAGAGCTCAGCCTATATTTCAGGTTTATATTCCAGTACTATTTGTACTACTTTCTGTTAAGATTCTGAAAGAACTTGGAGAGGAATAAATGCAAAATGTTATGATTAGTATTCATTTTATAACTCCTTAAAGCCCCTCAAGGACTGCTTAGGATGGTGAAGTGCAAGATAGCAATGCCTTTATCAGTGGTTGTGATAAGAAACAGATTCCTCAGCTGCTAAGGATGATGAGAAATCAGCCAATGTCCGTAATAAAATAAAATCTAGGTCTCCAAGATGATAATGAGAGTCTGCATATCGAAAAGGTGGGTAGACCTATCGACCTGGCTTTTGTTTCCCTAGACTCATCTTCCTCTTGGAGGTGTTACTAATCCAGCTTGCCATCTCCGTGCAGGCCACAAGGTTGTGATGGTTAGTGGGGGAGAGACTGTTTCCCCTTCTATCTACATGGACAAATTATAGATAACAAAATATTCATCTTTTCTATTACACAGCTGAAACCAGACTTTTAGTTTTATACAAGATAAACATCTGGGGACAGTAGGAGGGAAACAAGCTTGAAGAGAAAATTATAACTAGAGAGTTTTTGTTTCTAAAACTCAAGATACCCATCCTCAGCTTCTCATCTCCCAAAGAGTATGCTGAGGCCAAGCTCCCAGAATGCCTTTATGTGGCCATTGCAATCACTGTTAACTGGAAAAGTCCTCAATTATGTAGGAGTTCCTTTAAGTATAGATCAAGAGAAAAAGACGGTGCCTAAGAGGACTATATTTTCCTATTGCTGTTGCTTAAGACTCACCTTATACATTTTACTTTCCTACCTGAAAATTTGTTTCTTCCCCCAAATGACTGACTCTGGAAAAAATTTTCCCTTTAAGAGAGACCTATTTTCTACTCGGTTCCACCTTTCTCAGTGGGATCAGCAAAAGGCTTGGCTGAAACTGCCTCATACATCACCTCCTCCTCTATATGATTCTACTATCTTCACTTCCCACAGGTGTTGATCCCAAGATCACTCTCCAATAAACTTCCAGAATGCAAATTTCCACCTCAGGGTCTGTTTCCTAGGTAACTCTATCAAAGAGAGGTGGACCCAGAAATAGTCAAAGGATGTAGGATCTAAAATGGGATTTCGCGGTTGGATATCGTGCTGACCAGCTAGCTTCTGGGGTCCTCACCACTCGGTGTAAGTGAAGCACTGATAATCCCTGGCATATGTGTAATTATTAAAACTTTAACAGGTGGTAAAGTAAGGTGGGATATGGATAGGAGGGAATAGAAGGTGCAGTATCTCAGGTTTTTCAAAGGTTTGGGTAGAGTAGTAGTAATAAGGACAATGTAGTCAAATGGTTTTCACTGAGTGCCACTGATAAATGGAAGAAAAACAAGGAAAGGCTAAGGGTAAGTCATCACCAACTGAAAGTGAAGTGTGAAAAGTCATAGTGACTCTTTGGGAGCAGTAAACCGAAGGTTATCTCCTGAGGTTAGAAGCCATAAAAAGCTGTGTATTATATCCAGGAGTTAATTACAAGAGGAACAGAGGTCCTGAAAACATGGAATGTTCGTCCCTGGAATGTCTGCTTCCGAAGGTCAGGGTCTTGGTTAGGAAGGGATAGGACCCTGATATGAGGGGATGGGGGCATTTGTATTGAACCACCAAAAACCTTGAAATCCTGGATTCCCCTGAAGTGGGCCATTCCTTCATGTTAGAGGCTATCATTCCTCTTTGTTTAAAGACTATGCACAAGCCTCTGACTTGAAAGTCAATTTGTACCTGTATCAGGATCTATTCCCATCTCCCCTCCTGGCCATTAAGCTAAAACCTAGGGTCAATTTACAAAACATTGGCCAGGGAAGTTACGTGCCTATTAAGGAAGGAAAGGTACTACAATCCAAAAGGAGCTGAAGGACCAAGCCAACATGTACTAGGAAAAGCTGTGAGAATATATATGGTACTGAATCATTAAGGTACTAGATCAAGGAAAGGCAAAAAATAATGCTGGATAAGAGTGAGTTTATTGATATTAGAGCACTCTCCCATGATATAGGATGTAACTCCCAGACATGAACTACTGTTTCATTCATCTTTCACTCATACCTCATAATCAATAATAGTCGGGCATTTCTTTTAGCTCTCTGTACACTCCATTTTTTAAATTTTAATTAATTATTTTTTAACATCTTTATTGGAACATAATTCTTTTACAGTGGTGTGTTAGTTTCTGTTTTAGTTTCTGCTTTATAACAAAGTGAATCAGCTATACGTATACATATATCCCCATATCTCCTCCCTCTTGTGTCTCCATCCCACCCTCCTTATACCACCCCTCTAGGTAGTCACAAAGCACCGAACCGATCTCCCTGTGCTATGTGGCTGCTTCCCACTAGCTATCTATTTTATATTTGGTAGTATATATAAGTCCATGCCACTCTCTAACTTCGTCCTAGCTTACCCTTCCCCCAACCCGTGTCCTCAAGTCCATTCTCTATGTCTGCATCTTTATTCCTGTCCTTCCCCTAGGTTCTTCAGAACCTTTTTTTTTTTAGATTCCATACATATGTGTTAGCATACGGTATTTATTTTTCTCTTTCTGACTTACTTCACTCTGTATGACAGACTCTAGGTCCATCCACCTCATTACAAATAACTCAGTTTCCTTTCTTTTTATGACTGAGTAATATTCCATTGTATATATGTGCTACATCTTCTTTATCCATTCATCTGTTGATGCACACTTAGGTTGCTTCCATGTCCTGGCTATTGTAAATAGAGCTGCAATGAAAACTGTGGTATACGACTCTTTATGATTTATGGTTTTCTCAGGGTATATGCCCAGTAGTGGGATTGCTGGGTCATATGGTAGTTCTATTTTTAGGTTTTTAAGGTAACTCCATACTGTTCTCCACAGTGACTGTATCAATTAACATTCCCACCAACAGTGCAAGAGGGTTCCCTTTTCTCCACACCCTCTCCCGCACTTATTGTTTGTAGATTTTTTGATGATGGCCATTCTGACCAGTGTGAGGTGATACCTCATTGTAGTAGTTTTGATTTGCATTTCTTTAATGATTATTGATGTTGAGCATCCTTTCATGTGTTTGTTGGCAATCTGTATATCTTCTTTGGAGAAATGTCTAGGTCTTCTGCCCTTTTTTGGATTGGGTTGTTTTTTTGATATTGAGCTGCATGAGCTGCTTGTATATTTTGGAGATGAATTCTTTGTCAGTTGCTTCATTTACAAATATTTTCTCCCATTCTGAGGGTTGTCTTTTCATCTTGTTTATGGTTTCCTTTCCTGTGTAAAGGCTTTTAAGTTTCATTAGGTACCATTTGTTTATTTTTGCTTTTATTTCCATTTCTCTAGGAGGTGGGTCGAAAAGGATCTTGCTGTGATTTATGTCATAGAGTGTTCTGCCTATGTTTTCCTCTAAGAGTTTCATATTGTCTGGCTTTACACTTATGTCTTTAATCCATTTTGAGTTTATTTTCGTGTATGGTGTTAGGGAGTGTTCTAATTTCATTCTTTTACATATAGCTGTCCAGTTTTCCCAGTACCACTTATTGAAGAGGCTGTCTTTTCTCCATTGTATATTCTTGCTTCCTTTAGCAAAGACAAGGTGACCAAATGTGCATGGGTTTATCTCTGGGCCTTCTATTCTGTTCCATTGATCATATATTTCTGTTTTTGTCCAGTACCACACTGTCTTTATGACTGTAGCTTTGTAGTATAGTCTGAAGTCAGGGAGCCTGATTCCTCCAGCTCCGTTTTTCTTTCTTAAGATTGCTTTGGCTATTCGGGGTCTTCTGTGTTTCCACACAAATTGTGAAATTTTTTGTTTTAATTCTGTGAAAAATGCCATTGGTAGTTTGATAGGATTGCATTGAATCTGTAGATTGCTTTGGGTAGTATAGTCATTTTCACAATATTGATTCTTCCAATCCAAGAACATGGTATATCTCTCCATCTGTTTGTATCATCTTTAATTTCTTTCATCAGTGTCTTATAGTTTTCTGAATACAGGTCTGTTTTCTCCTTATGCAAGATTATTCCTAGGTATTTTATTCTTTTTTTTTTGCAATGGTAAATGGGAGTGTTTCCTTAATTTCTCTTTCAGATTTTTCATCATTAGTGTATAGGAATGCAAGGGATTTCTGTGCATTAATTTTGTATCCTGCTACTTTTCCTAATTCATTGATTAGCTCTAGTAGTTTTCTAGTAGCATCTTTAGGATTCTCTATGTATAGTATCATGTCATCTGCAAACAGTGACAGTTTTACTTCTTCTTTTCTGATGTGGATTCCTTTTATTTCTTTTTTGTCTCTGATTGCTGTAGTGAATGAGTTTTAAAGTTTTTCTTTAAATATAATTTGATATGTGGTATATAGTCTGTGAGAATAACTCATTTCTGATCAGTATATAGAAGGCTTATGTCTAGACAGAGAAACAGGGCACAGTGAAAAAATTGGGTAAATTAGCTTCCCAATTTTGCTGTATCTAGTTTACTAACTCCCCTTCTTTCATACAAATCATTGAAAGTGATCCAATTCTATCTTCCCTGAATATTCTAGTAAAGAGAGAGCAATTGCCTTTCAATTAATAAGGGTCTTGGTGACATCAAGAAAAACTGATTCAAAACTTATTATTTCAAAGGATGAAGCCAAAACGTCTATATACCTCACTAATTATTAGAGAAATGCAAATCAAACCTACAGTGAGCTATCACTTCATATCAGTCAGAATGTCCATCATTAAAAAATCTACAAACAATAAATGCTGGAGAAGGTGTGTAGAAAAGGGAACCCTCTTGCACTGTTGGTGGGAATGTAAATTGATACAGCCACTCTGGAGAACAATACGGAGGGTTCTTAACAAACTAAAAATACAGCTACCATATGACCCAGCAATCCCACTGCTGGCCATATACCCTGAGAAAACAATAATTCAAAAAGACACATGCACCCCAATATTCATTGCAGCACTACTTACACTAGCCAGGACATGAAAGAAACCTAAATGTCCATCAATAGAAGAATGGATAAAGAAGATGTGGTACATATATACAATGGAATATTACTCAGACATAAAAAGGAATGAAATTGGGTCATTTGTAGAGATGTGGATGGACCTAGAGACTGTCATACAGAGTGAAGTTTTTTCTTTTCTCAGAAAGAGAAAAACAAGTATTGTATATTAATGCATATATGTGGAATCTAGAAAAATGGTATAGATGATCTTATTTGCAAAATAGAAATAGAGACACAGACATACAGAACAAATGTATGGACACCAAGGGGAGAAAGGGGGGAGTGGGATGAATTGGCAGACTGTGATTTACATATATACACTATTGATATTATGTATAAAATAACTAATGAGAACCTACTGTATAGCTCAGGGAACTCTACTGAATGCTCTGTGGTGACCTAAATGGGAAGGAAATCCAAAAAGAGGGGATGTATGTAGACATATAGCTGATTCACTTTGCTGTACAGTAGAAATTAACACAACATTGTAAAGCAACTATACTCCAATAAAAATTAATTTAAAATAATCAAAAATAAAAATAAATAGAGAAGTATTTTGGCATTTTTCTCCTCCTGATATTGATAAAAGCAAACATCAAGATTTATAATACTATGTTCTATTTAAATTTTTTTGATTAAAGCTAAATTGGCTCATTTGAAATTGTATATTTTTCAGCTTGATAGAAGAGGATCTGGGAATAAGGATCACACATAAATGCAGAGGGTGTCTCCCCACTTACTATGAATTTATTGTGCCAAGAAGGCCACCCACACCAAAACATTGCCACTCATTGAAGCTTAAAATTCTAATTCCAGTAGGCATAGCATAGTTATCTGTCTGCAGATTCTATTTATGCATGTGATGAGCATATATGTGCCAGGCACAATCTCCTATGAGATGTGACACTTTTGCATGAATGAGTTTATCATGTCAACTGAAAGGAGAGAGGAAGTGGCACTTGTGGAGAAGAGAGTGGCAGCAAAAAGAGGAAAGTACAGAAAGTGAAGGTTGATGCTGCAGAGATTAACTTGGTTACCTCATAATTTAGCTGAAATCTTTTCCTGAGAAAGATAGTCTTACACACACACACTAGATTTAAAAAAACATGATGGAGGCTTGTCATTGTTAGGTTCTTGCAGTGTTCATTGTCCATGAACTCTAGGGAACTGGAGAAAGGTCCTGGAGAAATATCCTTAGAAGCACATCATTCATATTATTAGGAGGAGTATCAGAAGATCTAATGTTATGATAGTCAAGGGACTTTCAAACAGCAGTTAGTGAACCGAATCATACAGTAGTTGGTAACCTCTTAGAAAGCAAAAATAGATGCATGATTAAGCAAGCTATGTGTAGAAACAGCGCAAAACTTATTAGAGTTAGAATGTACAATTTCTATTTGGGAGATTGGAATCAGACTGGAGAGATAAAGAGATTATCATTCAGCTAACGATTTTTGAGCAGAGATATGAAACCGTATCATATTTGATAAAAAATAATTTCCAAATGGTATATAGAAGAGGATGGAGACAGAAGAATGTGAAAATCCAGGCAAGAAGAGCTGTGATCCAAGGATCATCTACATCAGAATTACCTGGGTGAAGGGGGAAAACGCTTGTTAAAATTCCAAATATCAGGTTCTATCCCAGATCTACAGAATTGGAATCCCTAAGAGCAAGGCCCTCAAAACCAACTTTTTCAAAGATATCCACAGGAAGATGTTAGACCCACTAAATTCTGTTCTAAAGAGCTAGGTTCTCACACTTTAATACTAATCAATATTACTTGTGTAACAATGTAGATTCCAGGCTCCCACCCATAGAGATTCTGATTTTATACATCTGGAACTCAGGAATCTTTACTTTGAGAAAAGCTCCTCCAGTGATTCTATAATTTATCATTTGAGAACTATAGAGGTAATGAATTGATATTTAGTTTGGAAAAAAAGAATTTTTTCAGAAGATATTTTCATGATATAGTAGATAAAACATTATGCCAGATTTCATGTTGAAAGTGAGGAAAGCATCAGAGACAGAATGATATAATGAAAAGAGCACTGTACTAGGATTCTGGAGACCTTACTTCACATCTTGACTCTGTTCCTATTAGCCATGTGACCTTGGACACATTATTTCCTCCCCTCTAAATTCTGTAAAATGTAAAATAAATGAGTTAAACTTGATATGGCTTCTCAAATATGTTTCACAAGTGTTATATATGTGTGATACACATGTACAATAATGGTTTGACAGCCAAATATGTTTGGAAAAGAATGACTTAACAAATGAAAGTTGTTTACAGGGTAACATTTCAAAACACTTAGTGTGTTTATGTGTACTATGAACCTATAAAAAGAGAGTTGAAAATGTAGTGTTCACAAACTTATTTTACCATGAAACACCTTTTTAGGAGTATTTTACTGACTTAGTGTTTTGCAGAACACACTTTAAGTAATACCAAACTAAATCACAATACCATTTACATTAGCACTCCACAAAATGAAATACTTAGGCATATATCTAACAAAATATGTACAAGATATATGTGAGGAAAACTGTAAAATTCTGATGAGCAAAATTTAAAAAATAACTACATAAATGGAGAGATATTCCATGTTAACAGATCAGAAGACTCAATATCATCAAGGTGTCAGTTCTTCCCAACCTGATCTATAGATTCAAAGCAATCCCAATCAAAATCCCAGCAAGTTATTTTGTGGATATTGACAAAATGATTTTAAAGTTTATATGGAGAGGCAAAAGACCCAGAATAACTAACACAATAGTGAAAGAAAAGAACAAAATTAAAAGACTGACACTATTAAATTTCAAAATTTACTATAAAGGCACAGCAAGCAAGATAGTGTGGTATTGGTGAAAGAAGAGACAAATAGAACTATGGAACAGAATAGAGTGCTCCCTAAATACACTCACATAAACATAGTCAACTGATACCTGACAGAGGAGCAAGGGCATACAATAGAGTACAGAGAATCTTTTCAACAAATGATGCTGTAACAACTGGACATTCACATGCAAAAAATTGAATCTAGGCACAGACCTTATGCTCTTTACAAAAATGAACTTAAAAATGAATCATCAACTTAAATATAAAACACAAAATTATAAAACTCCTAGAAGACAACATAGGAGAAAATTTAGATGACCTTGGGTGAGGTGTTAGCTTTTTAGATACACACCAAATGCATGCTCGATGAAAAAATTAAGCTAGGCTGTATGAAAATTAAAAACTTTTGCTCTGCAAAAGACAATGCCAAGAAAATGAGACGACAGGCCACACACTGAGAGAAAATATTTGTAAAACACACATCTGACAAAAGACTCTTACCCAAAATATACAAAGAACTCAATAAAGCTCAACAATAAGCAAACAGCTCAATTTAAAATGGGTCAGAGAGGCTTCCGGGAAGATGGCAGAAGAGTAAGACGCAGAGATCACCTTCCTCCCCACAGATACACCAGAAATACATCTACACGTGGAACTACTCCTACAAAACACCTACTGAATGCTGGCAGAAGACCTCAGACCTCCCAAAAGGCAAGAAAATCCCCACGTACCTGGGTAGGGCAAAAGAAAAAAGAATAAACAGAGACAAAAGGATAGGGACGGGGCCTGCACCAGTGGGAGGAGAGCTGTGAAGGAGGAAAGGTTTCCACACACTAGGAAGCCCCTTTGCGGGCGGAGACTGCGGGTGGTGGAGGGGGAAACTTCAGAGCCACGGAGAAGAGCAGAGCAACAGGAGTGTGGAGAGCAAAGCGGAGAGACTCCCGCACAGAGGATCGATGCTGACCGCCACTCACCAGCCTGAGAGGCTTGTCTGCTCCCCCGCTGGGGCGGACAAGGCTGGGAGCTGAGGCTCCGGCTTCGGTTGGAGCGCAGGGAGAGGACTGGGGTTGGCAGCATGAACACAGCCTGCAGGGGGTTAGTGCGCCACGGCTGGCCGGGAGGGAGTCCGGGGAAAAGTCTGGACCTGCTGAAGAGGCAAGAGACTTTTTCTTCCCTCTTTGTTTCCTGGTGTGCGAGGAGAGGGGATTAAGAGCGCTGCTTAAAGGAGCTCCAGAGACGGGCGCGAGCCGCGGCTAAAAGCTCAGACCCCAGAGACAGGCATGAAACGCTAAGGCTGCTGCTGTCGCCACCAAGAAGCCTGTATGCGAGCACAGGTCACTATCCACAACCCACTTCCGGGGAGCCTCTGCAGCCCGCCAATGCCAGGGTCCCGGGACCCAGGGACAACTCCCCTGGGAGGACGCATGGCACGCCTCAGGCTGGTGCAACGTCACACCGGCCTCTGCCGCCGCAGGCTTGCCCTGCACTCCGTGCCCCTCCCTCCCCCCGGCCTGAGTGAGCCAGAGCCCCCAAATCAGCGGCTCCTTTAACCCCGTCCTGTCTGAGTGAAGAACAGACGCCCTCCGGCGACCTACAAGCAGAGGTGGGGCCAAATCGAAAGCTGAGCCCCTGGGAACTGTGAGAACAAAGAAGAGAAAGGGAAATCTCTCCCAGCAGCCTCAGAAGCAGCAGATTAAAGCTCCACAATCAACTTGATGTACCCTGCATCTGTGGAATACATGAATAGACAACGAATCATCCCAAAGTGAGGAGGTGGACTTTGAGAGCAAGATTTATTTTTTCCCCTTTTGCTCCTTTTGTGAGTGTGTATGTGTATGCTTCTGTGTGAGATTTTGTCTGTACAGCTTTGCTTCCACCATTTGTCTGAGGGTTCTATCCGTCCTTTTTGTTTGTTTTTTCTCTTAATAATTATATTTTTATTTTAATAACTTTATTATATTTTATCTTACTTTATTTTATTTTACTTTATCTTCTTCCTTTTTTTCCTTCCTCCCTCCCTCCCTCCTTTCTTTCTTTCTTTCTACTTCTACTAATTATTTCTTTCTACTTTTTCTCCCTTTTATTCTGAGCCGTGTGGATGAAAACCTCTTGGTGCTGCAGCCAGGAGTCAGTGCTGTGCCTCTGAGGTGGGAGAGACAACTTCAAGACACTGGTCCACAAGAGATCTCCCAGCTCCACATAATATAAAACAGCAAAATTTCCCAGAGATCTCCATCTCAACACCAGCACCCAGCTTCACTCAATGACCAGCAAGCTACAGTGTTGGACATCCTATGCCAAACAACTAGCAAGACAGGAACACAACCCCACCTATTAACAGAGAGGCTGCCTAAAATCATAAGTCCACAGATACACCAAAACACACAAATAGACGTGGACCTGCCCACCACAAAGACAAGATCCAGCCTCATACACCAGAACACAGGCACTAGTCCCCTACACCAGGAAGCCTACACAACCCACTGAACCACCTTAGCCACTGGGGACAGACACCGAAAACAATGGGAACTACGAACCTGCAGCCTGGAAAAAGGAGACCCCAAACACAGTAAGATAAGCAAAATGAGAAGACAGGAAAACACACAGTAGATGAAGGAGCAAGATAAAAACCCACCAGACCTAACAAATGAAGAGGAAATAGGCAGTCTACCTGAAAAAGAATTCAGAATAATGATAGTAAAGATGATCCAAAATCTTGGAAATAGAATAGACCAAATGCAAGAAACATTTAACAAGGACCTAGAAGAACAAAAGATGAAACAAACAATGATGAACAACACAATAAATGAAAGGAAAAATACTCTACATGGGATCAATAGCAGAATAACTGAGGCAGAAGAACAGATAAGTGTCCTGGAAGATAAAGTAGTGAAAATAACTGCTGCAGAGCAGAATAAAGAAAAAAGAATTAAAAGAACTGAGGACAGTCTCAGAGACCTCTGGGACAACATTAAACGCACCAACATTCGAATTATAGGGGTTCCAGAAGAAGAAGAGAAAAAGGAAGGGACTGAGAAAATATTTGAAGAGATTATACTTGAAAACTTCCCTAATATGGGAAAGAAAATAGTTAATCAAGTCCAGGAAGCACAGAAAATCCCATATAGGATAAATCCAAGGAGAAATATGCCAAGACACATATTAATCAAACTGTCAAAAATTAAATACAAAGAAAACATATTAAAAGCAGCAAGGGAAAAACAACAAATAACACAAAAGGGAATCCCCATAAGGATAACAGCTGATCTTTCAGCAGAAACTCTGCAAGCCAGAAGGGACTGGCAGGACATATTTAAAGTGATGAAGGAGAAAAACCTGCAACCAAGATTACTCTACGCAGCAATGATCACATTCAGATTTGATGGAGAAATTAAAACCTTTACAGACAAGCAAAAGCTGAGAGAGTTCAGCACTACAAAACCAGCTCTACAACAACTGCTAAAGGAACTTCTCTAGGCAAGAAACACAAGAGAAGGAAAAGACCTACAATAATGAACCCAAAACAATTAAGAAAATGGGAATAGGAACATACATATTAATAATTACCTTAAATGTAAATGGACTAAATGCTCCCACCAAAAGACACAGATTGGCTGAATGGATACAAAAACAAGACCCATATATTTGCTGTCTACAAGAGACCCACTTCTGACCTAGAGACACATACAGACTGAAAGTAAGGGAATGAAAGAAAGATATTTCATGCAAATGGAAACCAAAAGAAAGCTGGAGTAGCAATTGTCATATCAGACAAAATAGACTTTAAAATAAAGACTATTAGAAGAGACAAAGAAGGACACTACATAATGATCAAGGGATCGATCCAAGAAGAAGATATAACAATTGTAAATATTTATGCACCCAACATAGGAGCACCTCAATACATAAGGCAAATACTAACAGCCATAAAAGGGGAAATCAACAGTAACACATTCATAGTAGGGGACTTTAACACCCCACTTTCACCCATGGACAGATCATCCAAAATGAAAATCAATAAGGAAACACAAGCTTTAAATGGTACATTAAACAAGATGGACTTAATTGATAATTATAGGACATTCCATCCAAAAACAACAAAATACACATTCTTCTCAAATGCTCATGGAACATTCTCCAGGATAGATCAAAACTTGGGTCACAAATCAAGCCTTGGTAAATTTAAGAAAATTGAAATTGTATCAAGTATCTTTTCCGACCACAATGCTATGAGACTAGATATCAATTACAGGAAAAGATCTGTAAAAAATACAAACACATGGAGGCTAAACAATACACTACTTAATAATGAAGGGATCACTGAAGAAATCAAAGCGGAAATCAAAAAATACCTAGAAACAAATGACAATGGAGACACGATGACCCAAAATCTATGGGTTGCAGCAAAAGCAGTTCTAAGAGGGAGGTTTATAGATATACAATCCTACCATAAGAAACAGGAAACATCTCGAATAAACAACCTAACCTTGCACCTAAAGCAATTAGAGAAAGAAATACAAAAAAAAAACCCACCAAAGTTAGCAGAAGGAAAGAAATCATAAAAATCAGATCAGAAATAAATGAAAAAGAAATGATGGAAACAATAGCAAAGATCAATAAAACTAAAAGCTGGTTCTTTGAGAAGGAAAAAATAATTGATAAATCATTAGCCAGACTCATCAAGAAAAAAAGGGAGAAGACTCAAATCAATAGAATTAGAAATGAAAAAGGAGAAGTAACAACTGACACTGCAGAAATAGAAAAGATCATGAGAGATTACTACAAGCAACTCTATGCCAATAAAATGGACAACCTGGAAGAAATGGACAAATTCTTAGAAATGCACAACCTGCCAAGACTGAATCAGGAAGAAATAGAAAATATGAACAGACCAATCACAAGCACTGATATTGAAACTGTGATTAAAAATCTTCCAACAAACAAAAGCCCAGGACCAGATGGCTTCACAGCCGAATTCTATCAAACATTTAGAGAAGAGCTAACACCTATCCTTCTCAAACTCTTCCAAAATACAGCAGAGGGAGGAACACTCCCAAATTCCTTCTACGAGGCCACCATCACCTTGATACCAAAACCAGACAAGGATGTCACAAAGAAAGAAAACTACAGGCCAATATCACTGATGAACACAGATGCAAAAATCCTCAAAAAAATACTAGCAAACAGAATCCAACAGCATATTAAACAGATCATACACCATGATCAAGTGGGGTTTATTCCAGGAATGCAAGCATTCTTCACTATACGCAAATCTAAAATGTGATAAACCATATTAAAAAATTGAAGGAGAAAAACCATATGATCATCTCAATAGATGCAGAGAAAGCTTTTGACAAAATTCAACACCCATTCACGATAAAAACCCTGCAGAAAGTAGGCATAGAGGGAACTTTGCTCAACATAATAAAGGCCATATATGACAAGCCCACAGCCAACATCATCCTTAATGGTGAAAAACTGAAAGCATTTCCACTAAGATCAGGAACAAGACGTTGCCCACTCTCACCACTCTTACTCAACATAGTTTTGGAAGTTTTAGCCACAGCAATCAGAGAGGAAAAGGAAATAAAAGGAATCCAAATCAGAAAAGAAGAAGTAAAGCTCTCACTGTTTGCAGATGAAATGATACTATACATAGAGAATCCTAAAGGTGCTACCAGAAAACTACTAGAGCTAATCAATGAATTTGGTAAAGTAGCAGGATACAAAATTAATGCACAGAAATCTCTGGCATTCCTATATACTAATGATGAGAAATCTGAAATGGAAATCAAGAAAACACTCCCATTTACCATTGCAACAAAAAGAATAAAATATCTAGGAATAAACCTACCTAAGGAGACAAAAGACCTGTATGCAGAAAATTATAAGATACTGATGAAAGAAATTAAAGATGATACAAATAGATGGAGAGATATACCATGTTCTTGGATTGGAAGAATCAACTTGTGAAAATGACTCTACTACCCAAAGCAATCTACAGATTCAATGCAATCCCTATCAAACTACCACTGGCACATTTCACAGAACTAGAACAAAAAATTTCACAATCTGTATGGAAACACAAAAGACCCCGAATAGCAAGAGCAATCTTGAGAAAGAAAAAAGGAGCTGGAGGAATCAGGCTCCCTGACGTCAGACTATACTACAAAGCTCAGTAATCAAGACAGTATGGTACTGGCACAAAAACAGAAAGATAGATCAATGGAACAGGATAGAAAGCCCAGAGATAAACCCACGCACATATGGTCCCCTTATCTTTGATAAAAGTGGCAGGAATGTACAGTGGAGAAAGGACAGCCTCTTCAATAAGTGGTGCTGGGAAAACTGGACAGGTACATGTAAAAGTATGAGATTAGATCACTCCCTAACACCATACACAAAAATAAGCTCAAAATGGATTAAAGACCTAAATGTAAGGCCAGAACTATCAAACTCTTAGAGGAAAACATAGGCAGAACACTCTATGACATAAATTACAGCAAGATCCTTTCTGACCCACCTCCTAGAGTAATGGAAATAAAAACAAAAATAAACAAATGGGACATAATTAAACTTAAAAGCTTTTGCACAGCAAAGGAAACCATAAACAAGACCAAAAGACAACCCTCAGAATGGGAGAAAATATTTTCAAATGAAGCAACTGACAAAGGATTTATCTCCAGATTTACAAGCAGGTCATGTAGCTCAATAACAAAAAAACAAACAACCCAATCCAAAAATGGGCAGAAGACCTAAATAGACATTTCTCCAAAGAATATATACAGACTGCCAACAAACACATGAAAGAATGCTCAATATCATCAATCATTAGAGAAATGCAAATCAAAACTACAATGAGATATCATCTCACACCAGTTAGAATGGCCATCATCAAAAAATCTAGAAACAATAAATGCTGGAGAGGGTGTGGAGAAAAGGGAACACTCTTGCACTGCTGGTGGGAATGTGAATTGGTTCAGCCACTGTGGAGAACAGTATGGAGATTCCTTAAAAAACTACAAATAGAACTACCATATGACCCAGCAATCCCACTACTGTGCATATACCCTGAGAAAACCAAAATCCAAAAAGAGTCATGTACCAAAATGTTCATTGCAGCTCTATTTACAATAGCCCGGAGATGGAAACCACCTAAGTGCCCATCATCAGATGAATGGATAAAGAAGATGTGGCGCATATATACAATGGAATATTACTCAGCCATAAAAAGAAACGAAATTGAGCTATTTGTAACGAGGTGGATAGACCTAGAGTCTGTCGTACAGAGTGAAGTAAGTCAGAAAGAAAAAGACAAATACCGTATGCTAACACATATATATGGAATTTAAGAAGAAAAAAAAATGTCATGAAGAACCCAGGGGTAAGACAGGGATAAAGACACAGACCTACTGGAGAACGGACTTGAGGATATGGGGAGGGTGAAGGGTGAGCTGTGACAGGGGGAGAGAGAGTCATGAACATATACACACTAACAAACGTAAGGTAGATAGCTAGTGGGAAGCAGCCTCATGGCACAGGGATATCGGCTCGGTGCTTTGTGACCGCCTGGAGGGGTGGGAGGGAGGGAGACGCAAGAGGGAAGAGATATGGGAACATATGTATATGTATAACTGATTCACTTTGTTATAAAGCAATAACTAACACACCATTGTAAAGCAATTATACCCCAATAAAGATGTTAAAATAAAAAATCTTCCAACAAACAAAAGCCCAGGACCAGATGGCTTCAAAGCCAAATTCTCTCAAACATTTAGAGAAGAGCTAACACCTATCCTTCTCAAACTCTTCCAAAATATAGCAGAGGGAGGAACACTCCCAAACTGAGGCCACCATCACCCTGATACTAAAACCAGACAAGGATGTCACAAAGAAAGAAGACTACAGGCCAATATCACTGATGAACATAGATGCAAAAATCCTCAAGAAAATACTAGCAAATAGAATCCAACAGCACGTTAAAAGGATCATACACCATGATGAAGTGGGGTTTTTTGCAGGAATGCAAGGATTCTTCAATATATGCAAATCAATCAACGTGATACACCATATTAACAAATTGAAGGAGAAAAACCATATGAGCATCTCAATAGATGCAGAGAAAGCTTTCAATAAAATTCAACACCCATTTATGATAAAAACCCTGCAGAAAGTAGGCATAGAGGGAACTCTTCTCCACATAATAAAGGCCATATATGACAAACCCACAGCCAATATCGTCCTCAATGGTGAAAAACTGAAAGCATTTCCACTAAGATCAGGAACAAGACAACGTTGCCCACTCTCACCACTCTTACTCAACATAGTTTTGGAAGTTTTAGCCACAGCAATCAGAGAAGAAAAGGAAATAAAAGGAATCCAAATTGGAAAAGAAGAAGTAAAGCTGTCACTGTTTTGCAGATGACATGATAATATACATAGAGAATCCTAAAGGTGCTACCAGAAAACTACTAGAGCTAATCAATGAATTTGGTAAAGTAGCAGGATACAAAATTAATGCATAGAAATCTCTGGCATTCCTATACACTAATGATGAAAAATCTAAAAGAGAAATTAAGGAAACACTCCCATTTACCACTGCAAGCAAAAGAATAAAATATCTAGGAATAAACCTACCTAAGGAGACAAGAGATCTGTATGCAGAAAATTATATGACACTGATGAAAGAAATTAAAAATGATGCAAATAGATGGAGAGATATACCATATTCTTGCATTGGAAGAATCAACATTGTGAAAATGACTCTACTACCCAAAGCAATCTACTGATTCAATGCAATCCCTATCAAACTACCACTGAAATTTTTCACAGAACTAGAACAAAAAGTTTCACAATTTGTATGGAAACACAAAAGATCCCGAATAGCCAAAGCAATCTTCAGAAAGAAAAATGGAGCTGGAGGATTCACGCTCTCTGACTTCAGACTATACTACAAAGCTACAGTAATCAAGACAGTTTGGTACTGGCACAAAAACAGAAAGATAGATCAATGGAACAGGATAGAAAGCCCAGAGATAAACCCACGCACATATGATCACCTTATCTTTGATAAAGGAGGCAGGGATGTACAGTGGAGAAAGGACAGCCTCTTCAATAAGTGGTGCTGGGAAAACTGGACAGGTACATATAAAACTATGAGATTAAATCACTCCCTAACACCATACACAAAAATAAGCTCAAAATGGATTAAAGACCTAAATGTAAGGCCAGAAACTATCAAACTCTTAAAGGAAAATATAGGCAGGACACACTATGACATAAATCACAGCAAGATCCTTTTTGACCCACCTCCTAGAGAAATGGAAATAAAAACAAAAATAAACAAATGGGACCTAATGAAACTTCAAATCTTTTGCACAGCATAGGAGACCATAAACAAGACCAAAAGACAACCCTCAGAATGGGAGAAAATATTTGCAAATGAAGCAACTGACAAAGGATTAATCTCCAAATTTTATAAGCAGCTCATGCAGCTCAATAACAAAAAAACAAACAACCCAACCCAAAAATGGGCAGAAGACCTAAATAGACATTTCTCCAAAGAAGATATGCAGACTGCCAACAAACACATGAAAGAATGCTCAACATCACTAATCATTAGAGAAATGCAAGTCAAAACTACCATGAGATATCATCTCACACCAGTCAGAATGGCCATCAACAAAAAATCTAGAAATAATAAATGCTGGAGAGGGTGTGGAGAAAAGGGAGCCCTCTTGCGCTGTTGGTGGGAATGTCAGTGATACAGCCACTGTGGAGAACAGTATGGAGGTTCCTTAAAAAACTACAAATAGAGCTACCATATGACCCAGCAATCCCACTACTGGGCATGTACCCTGAGAAAACCATAATTCAAATAGAGTCATGTACGAAAATGTTTATTGCAGCTCTATTTACAATAGCCCGGAGATGGAAACAACCTAAGTGTCCATCATCGGATGAATGGATAATGAAGATGTGGCACATATATACAATGGAGTATTACTCAGCCATAAAAAGAAATGAAATTGAGCTATTTGTAATGAGGTGGATAGACCTAGAGTCTGTCATATAGAGTGAAGTAAGTCAGAAATAGAGAGACAAATACCATATACTAACACATATATATGGAATTTAAGGAAAAAATGTCATGAAGTACCTAGGGGTAAGACAGGAATAAAGACACAGACCTACTAGAGAATGGTCTTGAGGATATGGGGAGGGGGAAGGGTTAGCTGTGACAAAGCGAGAGAGAGCCATGGACATATATACATTACCAAACGTAAGATAGATAGCTAGTAGGAAGCAGCCGCATAGCACAGGGAGATCAGCTCGGTGCTTTGTGACTGACTGGAGGGGTGGGATAGGGAGTATGGGAGGGTGGGAGACACAGAGGGAAGGGATATGGGAACATATGTATATATATATAACTGATTCATTTTGTTGTAAAGCAGAAACTAACACACCATTGTGAAGCAATTATACTCCAATAAAGATGTTAAAAAAAATAAAAATGTGCCAAAGACCTTAGCAGGCATCTCACCAAAGACCATATACAGATGACAAATAAGCATATGAAAAGATGCTCCATATATGTCATCAGGGGAATGCAAATTTAGACAAAGAGATACTACTACACACCTATTAAAATGGCCAAAATCCAAAACATTGACAACACGAAATGGTGGTGAGGATGTGCAGCAACTGGAACTCTCATTTATTGCTGGTGGGGAAGCAAAATGGTACAGCCACTTTGGAAGACACTTGGGCAGTTTCTTATAAAACTAAACATACTCTTAACATACGATCTAGCAATCACGCTCCTTGGTATTTACCTAAAGGAGTTGAAAATTTAAGGCCACACAAAAGCCTGCACACAGATGTTTACAGTAGCTTTATTCCTAATTGCCAAACTTGGAAGCAACCAAGATGTCTTTCATTAGGTGAATGGATAATGTGTGGTGTATCTAGACAATGGAATATCATTCAGCCTAGAAAGAAACAAGATATCAAGCCATGAAAAGACATAAAGGAAGTTTAAATGCATATTATTAAGTCAAAGAAGCTAATTTGAAAAGTCTGCATACTGTGTGATTCTAACTATATGACGTTCTGGAAAAGGCAAAATTATGGAGACAGTAAAAAGATCAGTAGTTGACAGGGGGTACAGGTGGGGGAGATGAATATGTGCAGCACAGAGTATTTTTAGGGCAGTCAAAATACTCTGTATGATAATATAATGATGCACACGTCATTATACATTTGTCCAAACCCATAGAATGTACAACACCAGCAGTGAACCTTAATGTAAACGATGGATTTGGGGTGATTATGATGTGTCAATGTAGATTCATCAACAGTGACAAATGTACCACTCTGGCGGGGAATGGTGATAATGAGGGAGGGTATGTATGTCTGGAGGAAGGGAGTATATGGGAAGTCTCTGCACGTTCTCCACAATTTTGCTATGAACCTAAAACTGCTCTAAAAATAAATTCTTATTTTAAAAAAGAAACACTGGGCTAAGTAATTTTAAGCTATTTTTTCTAACTCCAAAGTGCTTTGAGTCCTGTGTTGTAGTATCTTGGTTCATCTATGACAGCATGTTGTCTACATGATAACAGAATTGTAAATCACTTTAGAATATTTAGCATTTTTTCAAGAGACATCAAAGATGAAGCATTAGGAATCTGTATTTGCAGTTTAGTGTTGTCCAGGTAGCTTACTTTGCTTTCATGTCTATTGTGGTTAGAAATTGCTGTCTTTAGTTTTGAAAATTCATAATCTTGAGATCGTGCTCCTTACTCTGCTTCTCGATCAATTATTACATTTTTCTCTTTCTGTGCTTTGGATGACATTTAGAACACCAATTGAGTATAATGGGTTGACTAGCATGCCAGGTCCTCTACCTTCCTTTTTGTTTCCCATCCATGTGTTTTTCTGTCACACCAGGTTTCTTTGCCTCACTCCACTTCTGACTCATTGTCTGATTGTGAGCAAAACACTTAATCTTTTGGCAGATCAATTTCTCTGTTTATGAACAAGGATGATATTCTTACTTCCTGCTGAACTTGAATGAATGATGTGGGGATTAATGGAGTGAACCACTGAAAAACTGTTGAATCCTTAAGGCAGAGGAATCCTAGAAGCATAATCCATTGTCCTCATTGTTATGTTTTTGTTTGATTGTAAAGTAAGCCAGCATTCACGCTTTACAACCAGATAGCCCAGCACACAGGTGGGAACTGTAATCATTTTAAAAGAGCATGTGCTTGAAATGTAGTTTATTTTTTTCCAAAGTCACAAAATTATAGTTCCAAAAATATGTCTTTATAAGTATTTGCTTCTTTTGTAGAGTTCCTAAATGTGTTTTTGAAGCTATTTCTCTATACTTTGTTGAAATAATGGCGAGGCTATTTTACAATTATGTTAGGTTTTCAGGTCTTAGTGTTAAGCAAATCAATACCATCCAACATTGACCTTTCTTCTCTAAGATGGGAAGAGATGTTACATGCAACTAAAGTTTTCTGAAGAAATTCTGAGTCTAGGCTGTTGGTATTATTTTGGCATAATAAATAAGTTAAATAAAATATTTGACATATCTGATGGGTGCCTTCCTAAAGAAAGAGAAGAAAGCTGTTTTGGGTTTTCATATGTCTCTTTATAAATCTGAGTAGAGAAGTAGAACAAAAGAAAAAAGAGATTGGTAGAACCATGGATCCAGAAGGGCAGATTTAGAATTTGTGAAAAGTTGTTTTAATTGCGAAAGTCTTAATAACAGCTTCACTCATTTCAAAATATTTATTGAGTATTTACTGGGTGTCACAATCTAAACTTACTTTTGAAAGTAAGGACCATTGCTTACTGAATTTTGTATAGGACCATTGCTATTTCAGCACCTAGCACTAAGTTGTTGGGACTATTGAATGAATGTCAAGCTCATTTAAATTGCTAATGAGCATAAACATATTGTGCAACAGAAAATATCTAGTTCAGTTTCCTTGTTTTAGGTCTGATTGCTTTATTTGGAAACAGAAGGAAGCAAATGATATTAAATGTTAAAATGAAATTAAATGACATTAAGAAATATTGGTACATGCAAATCACAGCAACGTTATCACTTTCTATAGGCGATACACTCATATTGTCAAGCCAGAATATGTTTTGTTTTTCCCCAAAATCTTTATTGGAGTATAATTGCTCTACAATGGTGCGTTAGCTTCTGCTGTATAACAAAGTGAATCAGCCATAAGTATACACATATCCCCATATCCCCTCTCTCTTGCATCTCCCTCCCACCCTCCCTATCCCACCCCTCTAGGTGGTCACAAAGCACCGAGCTGATCTCCCTGTGTTATGCAGCTGCTTCCCACCAGTTATCCATTCTATATTTTGTACTGTATATATGTCCATGCCACTCTCTCACCTCATCCCAGCCCACCCCTTCCTCTCTCCATGTCCTCAAGTTCACTCTCCATGTCTGCATCTTTATTCCTGTCCTACCTCTAGGTTCTTCAGGACCATTTTTCTTTTTTTTTTGATTCCATATATATGTTAGCATATGGTATTTTTTTTCTCTTTCTGACTTACTTCACTCTGTATGACAGACTCTAGGTCCATCCACCTCACTACAAATAACTCAATTTCGTTTCTTTTTATGACTGAGTAATATTCCATTGTATATATGTGCCACATCTTCTTTATCCATTCATCTGTTGATGGACACTTAGGTTGCCTCCATGTCCTGGCTATTGTAAATAGAACTGCAATGAACATTTTGGTACATGACTCTTTTTGAATTATGGTTTTCTCAGGGTATATGCCCAGTAATGGGATTGCTGGGTCGTATGGTAGTTCTATTTGTAGTGTTTTAAGGAAGCTCCATACTGTTCTCCATAGTGCAAGCCAGAATATGTTTGTCAAGAAATCTCAGCCTGAAAAAAATTTCCATTAAGAGGACTTCTGAACTTTTGAATTTGCTGCCATTCTGCTGCCAACTTTGTATACTATTTTGTTCACAGAATACTGGTTACAAAATATTTTTAGACACATAACATATAAACATTTGTTTTTCTTAATTAAAATTATTGAACACATGAAAGAGCTTTTTGACAAATGAGCAACACAACAAAGAGGTGGCATTTACAAGACACTTTGGGTTCCCTTCAATGGTTTCCATGACAATAGTATTTTCCCCTTAGTGTAATCACTGAGTTATTATATTTGCCTTCAAATCATTTCTTTATTCTCAATTTGGAAGCTCTGATTTAGAGCAAGTGTACTCTTTACTTGTCATTAAGCACACTACAATAATTATTAGTCTGGCTTATAGTTGCACAGTTCCACCTACTTTCATATAGCTTTGTGAATGAAAGTTAAGAATGAGAGAAAGTTGAGTGATCAGGTTTCCTCTTTGGGAATTTCAATCTCTGCATATGACTTAGAAAATATATTTTAAAATATTCATCTAAAGAATCCCCTCTTTTTCTTTGGGGTGTGGTCTAATTTTTATTTCTTCTTACATGGGGATAGGGCTTAGCAGAAGATAACTGTGTGACTTTTCTATTTTGCAAAATTCATCCTGGCCAAATGTTTTATTTCCTGTAGCTATTTTGTAGTTTGAATTGCCTTCATCTATAATTAGCTTTCACATATCCTGTCTCCCTAATCAGGTTCTTTATGGGTACTGAAACACATCTCGTATCCCCTAAGGGCTGGTAGAGGCAATGAGATCATTAAAAAGTTAATAACTGGATAGATACAACTTTTTGACCATATTAAGTTCTATTGGATTTTTAAAATATGGATCATTATTTCCCTCATAATAATAAGTACAGGCAAGCAGTAATTATGAATTTCCTTGAAAGTTCTTATGTAAGAATTTCTCGCAGATTTTTATTGGTATTCTGATTATACAACTCTTACAGTAACTTATTACACTACGATCTAATAAATTCCTTTGATATTTGTCCCTCATTTAATACTTATTTTGGAATTTTCTTAGGGGTGACTGCTTTTCTATTTGTAGTGGGTTATTGATAGAAACATGGCATTGAGCGTCTCATATGTAATGGGGTTTGAAGTAGAAAAAAGGGAAATTAGTTAAGGTTCATCAATATGTGAACATGGTATGTAAATGTTGGACATTTGGACACTCGTGTCCACTTATTTTATTAAGGAAAGCCTATATTAGTTGCTAATATAAACAAACAACAAAATATGCAAGAAAATAAACAAAATTTGCTTTATGTGGAAGTAAAATATGCTGTGATTTGGAGGATGTCAGGAATGTACCATGACTCCAAATATCTTCCTATAATACCTTTACTTAATCCAGTAATATTTATTTCATTAGGTCTAAACATTACCAGTCCAGTAATTCTCTTTATCTCAAAGTTCCTTTTGAACAGCAAGTCAATGATTCTTTAGAGTGAATGAGACTATCAGACTATTATCACAGATGAGGCTGAGAGAACATGAGAATACTGATTGCCTAGGGATGGACAGGATGTTTATAAAAGGAGAAAAAAATGAGGACTTAAAGGAAAACACCTATTTTGCATGTTCATTTGACATATAATCTTTAACTTTTAACTTTCCTTTAGTAGCTCATGCTCTAGTATTAGTTCAGAGTTTTATGACTATTTCTAAGGTGATTATCAATCAAATGAGAAACAATTTGGAAGTCTGAAATTCCTGCAAGCCTTGACAAAATCATATATTATGAATTTGTTCATTTTTGTTCACAAAGGATTCATAGAGGTATGTCGCTTGGTGATTCTTTTAGTGAAGGTGCTGATTATTGTTCATGCCATTAATGTCCCAGTGGTCAAAACAAATGTATAATGTGCCTATTTGAAATGATTCAGCAGGTGTTTTATTGGTCCTGACAGATGGAGTCTATCTGGTACAGCAAACCCCAAATACCAATTTCTATATCCATATGTTTATAATAACTTTTTTAACATTTCAACAAGGCAACTTTTACCCTTTTATAGCCAAGAGGACTGAGACATGATGACTTAGCACCAATATTTCACATGATAGGGTAGAGACCCTCATTCACTTTCCATTTGCTTCTATAATTCCATCAGAATGTTACATTTCTGATGACAAATATTAAAAAATAACCTCCCTTGGAGAAATGTCTGTTTAGGTCTTCTGCCCATTTTTGGATTGGGTTGTTTGTTTTTTTGATATTGAGCTGCTTGTAAATTTTGGAGATTAATCCTTTGTCAGTTGCTTTAATTGCAAATATTTTCTCCCATTCTGAGGGTTGCCTTTTGGTCTTATTTATGGTTTCCTTTGCTGTACAAAAGCTTTGAAGTGTCATTAGGTCCCGTTTGTTTATTTTTGTTTTTATTTCCATTCCTCTAGGAGGTGGGGTCAAAAAGGATCTTGCTGTGATTTATGTCATAGAGTGTTCTGCCTATGTTTTCCTCTAAGAGTTTGATAGTGTCTGGCCTTACATTTAGGTCTTTAATCCATTTTGAGCTTATTTTTGTGTATGGTGTTAGAAGATATACAGATTGCCAACAAACACATGAAAGAATGCTCAACATCATTAATCATTAGAGAAATGCAACTCAAAACTACAATGAGATATCATCTCACACCAGTCAGAATGGCCATCATCAAAAAATCTAGAAACAATAAATGCTGGAGATGGTGTGGAGAAAAGGGAACACTCTTGCACTGTTGGTGGGAAAGTAAATTGATACAGCCACTATGGAGAACAATATTGAGGTTCCTTAGGAAACTAAAAATAGAACTACCATATGACCCAGCAATTCCACTACTGTGCATATACCCTGAGAAGACCAGAATTCAAAAAGAGTCATGTACCAAAATGTTCACTGCAGCTCTATTTACAATAGCCAGGACATGGAAGCAACCTAAGTGTCCATCAACAGATGAATGGATAAAGAAGATGTGGCACATATATACAATGGAATAATACTCAGCCATAAAAAGAAATGAAATTGAGTTATTTGTAGTGAGGTGGATGGACCTAGAGTCTGTCATACAGAGTGAAGTAAGTCAGAAAGAGAAAAAGAAATACTGTATGCTAACACATATATATGGAATTTAAGAAAAAAAAAAGGTAATGAAGAACCTAGGGGCAAGACAGGAATAAAGACACAGACCTACTAGAGAATACACTTGAGGATATGGGGAGGGTGAAGGGTAAGCTGTGACAAAGTGAGAGAGTGGCATGGACATATATACACTACCAAATGTAAAATAGATAGCTAGTGGGAAGCAGCCGCATGGCACAGGGAGATCAGCTTGTTGCTCTGTGACCACTTACAGGGGTGGGATAGGGAGGTGGGAGGGAGGGAGACACAAGAGGGAAGAGATATGGGAACATATATATATGTATAACTGATTCACTTGGTTATAAAGCAGAAACTAACACACCATTGTAAAGCAGTTATACTCCAATAAAGATGTTAAAAAAATAAATAAAAAATAGCCTCCCAAATATTAAAAAGTAGCCCCCCAAATATTAAAAAGTAGCCTTAATAAATATTAAATACAGCCCTTTAAGAATGGTAATATCTGTGGAAGTGAGCAACTGCCAATATTTCAGCCAAGTCTCAGGTATAATTTTGATCAATCATATCTCTTCAAGTATGACCAGTACCAAAGAGTATCAGAAGGCAAGTGGACATTTCAGCAAAGTTTTGATTGGTCAATTATGTATCAAAGACCTTAAAAAAGATTTTAGGATTCATTAAGTCTTCAAAACAATTGTTTCAAATAGATAAAAAGTATACTCTCCGAGATATGCATGGGTGAACAGATATAAGAATTAAGCTTTTATGAAGAAAAGTTCTTGAGACGTATATTGACAATTTACTTTTGCTAGTAAATCTGCAACTCACAATTTCCTCTCTAGAATTTCCAATTGTTGAAAATGGTGAAAGTAAATTAATAACCTGGAGGCTATTGAACCTACTCTTCAACTGAGGTTCTACCCATAGAAAAGGACATGGAGGAGGTTAGCACTAAATCTTCCTGTAAATGGGAAATAGGAGGTCCTATGGATGCTAAACCACCTAAATATAGAGGAATAAATGCTGTAACACTTTGACCTCTTCTTGTCTTGTGAAATGACTAAGTTACTACAAAAGACAGAGATTCATCTTCCACTGAGACTAGTTCAAACCATAGATAACACTTTTGCAGGATACTTCTCTTTGTCCCAAATAGGGAGAGACTGGAAATTAGAAATTCTTAAGAAGTTCTCCTGCAAGTTTCTTCAAACCTCATATCTGCCCAATTGTCTGCCTGTAGCTGCTTCCAGCGAGTAATTACCTCTCCTTCTCTTCTGCTTTCCAAATCTATGTTTCTTTCATTAACAAATTTTAAACAGAAAACAAATGGAAAGGGACTTCTGGGAAATGTGGTTCCCAGCTTATCCTCTGTATGGCATAGGAGACTTCATGAGGGTGGTTGATACAGAATTAAAAATAAACAATATAGCACACCTACTGAGATCAGGTAATAATGGATTTTTTTTCTATCAGCATAAGGGACAACAATGATAACAGTCAGAGAGGCGCAGAATAAGAGAGTAGGGATTTCCGGGAGCAGAGATATCACCAAAATGAAACAATATGGTTACTAGAGGGGCAGGGATTGTTGTGCTACTTGTTACCAAAAAAAGATTCCTTTTGTTGTTGGTGACATCCTAGTATGCTATCATGACAAGGTGTGTTTAACTTAGTATACACAGAGGCAATTTCAAGTAACAAAAGTGATTTAAGGTCAAGAAAAGAAATGAAAGTTCATAAACCCTAAGCTTTAGAAGAAATCTTATATATTTGGGTGAGGTTCCTATGCCCTCTGTTATCTCAACTAACAAATTGTAACCAGAAGAGAAACTTAGTTGTTCTGACTGTTGGATTGAAAAAGACTCCCTGCTCAAGTGTTTGAGTTTCTAAGATTAGAATTGAAAGCACCCATTCTATTTTTCTTCCCATTCATAAACTAGAAGAAACCTGTTGACTTGTTTATAGGGGTAGGTTTTCAACACTTTTGGCTTCACTGCTTATGGAGTGGGTCTCTTCCCTTTAAACACAGAGGAGAAGAGTAATGTTGGCACATAAGTTGTTTAGGAGAATGTGTGTAGTTATAACATTTGTTGAGACTGAAAGGGAATGTCTTGGTTTCTCTATACTCCAGCTGGCAATCCCAAGCCATATCCCAAAATGTGGATTTCAGCATTATTTAGAAATTTTATTGTTACAGTATAACATTTAGAAAAATTAACCAATATATTTTCTAATTTTCTAGAATGTCCTTTTACCTTGAGACTCTCTCCATTTAAAACAAGACCTTGACATTCACTACCTCAGGACATAAAGGTTATGGAAGAAATGCAGAGGAAAAAAATCAATTTAAAATCTATTTTGGAACTAGTGGCAGAGAAACTGGTTAGAGAGGATACTATTTTTGCTTCCATAAGCCCAAGCATTGAGAATCAGAAGCCAAAGCCATAAAAAATTGATCTGAAAGAATGCATAATGATACACAAGCAAATTCTCTCACACCGAAGGAAATAAAAGATCCTCTGAACTAGAAGAGGACAGAAAATATAGGAAAGAGAAGCAAGATAATGAAACGCTGTAGTACCTCTGAAAAGTGATTATGAGAATTCTTTTCCCCAAGCTGTGTCCTTGGAGTGGGGAGAATAGAAACTGCAGATAGGTTTAGGGATGTGAGAGAAAAGAGGTTTGATGCTTTACACCTCAGATGAAGCCCAAGCAGGTCACCTGAAGAATTCTCTGGTGTCACCATCGTTCAGCAGCAGTACCTGAGAAATGGTGATATGGTATGTCTAGGACAGAAGGCCTGAAATTGTTCCAGTGATTTCCTGAGGCCCAAGAGAGGGATGGGAGAGTACACAAATATTTTCTATTTCCCATGAGTGGAGAGCATGGTAGTAAAGTGCTGACAAACCTAAAGGTGACAGAATTAGGAGATATAGTGTCCAGAATGGATAATTAACTGACTATTATGTGGATTTCAACAGATGCTAAAAGGAGTATTGGCCAGAAACCAAGAAACAGATACTCCTTTCCCAACAATGCTGTGGTATTACATGAACTCTTGGAGCTTTGATGTAACACTGGAGAGAATGTAAGGTATGAGGAGAAAACATAATTTGACTGAATAAAGCTTATATTCATTGAGTTTAGTCTGAATCATCTAAGATGAAGTGTTCAACCTCAGAGAGAATGAGGCCAAAAGAAACAAATTCTGTTTTAGGGAAAAAATCATCTTGCACGTTGTAGTTTTTGTTTTATAAACTTTATACTATCTGCATCATGTTCTATTCTATGAACAGAGGGCATATATAACACATAAAATATGAGAGAGCATCAAAATGATTTCATCTAAAGCCATCAGGTATTGTGGAATGAACAAAAACAGTATCATTGAGATCCAAGTAAACAGTGAGAGAAATGAGCTACATTTTCTATTTCAAAAGACAGTATTCATTGCACAATAATGGACACCTAATGGGCTCTTTTTTTTTGCCCCAGAAGTTAGGCTATAATATGACCTGACTTACCCTATTTCCCAACATGGATTTTCTCTTTAAAATGTGGCAGAATGTGACTTAGTGTTTTTAAGATAATTTGCATAAATATTGAGGATTGTAAATTAAAATGGAACCTTTGAGAATATTTACCTGATATACCTATATGTAGTTATTGTTTAATAATAATTTATATAATTAAATATTATATCTGCTTTTGTCATTATAACTTGCACAACAACCTACATTTCCCACGATACTGGCTAAGTGGCTCCAAAGCTCTCATACTGGCTCAACCAGAGACCAGGCAGTTGCCCTGCTATACCTAAGGAACCTGGATATTAAGCTGTGAGCTTTGGCCCAGGTTGCCCTAGGAATAGAAATATCAATATTTTATTCTATTATATTTGCATACTATGTTTAATTTTTAAGCTTCGAATGTTATTAATGATTTCCTTTTTTGGGCTGTGCTGCGTGACCTGCAGGATCCTAAGTTCCCTGACCAGGGACTGAACCTGGGCCCCAGCACTAAAAGTGCTGAGCCCCAACCACTGGACCACCAGGGAATTCCCCAATTAATGAATTTCTTACAAAATTTATTGTACGAATGAAGCGTAAATCAAGTCTTGACTGTGTAAATTGGCGAGGAGTGACATTTTATATTTTTGGTTGATATAAGCCTTTCTATCTGTAGGTATCTGAAGAATTCTGGGATATTCATGCAAGTCACCAGGAGTCTCTTTTGCAAGAAGGTCCCAAGTCCCAAGGAAGAAAATGTGACAGGGATTTTAGTAGTATATTTATCATGTCTCTGAACCTTCCAAATTAAGAACTGTACATAAAAGAAAGTAGAAGGCTTCCAGAACCTTGTGCCAATAGGTCTTGAAAATTCAGGGAATTACTTTCATTTAACACACACACACAAAACAACAACAGCAGCAGCCACAGCAGCAGCACCAATAGAACTTCTTTGTGCTACAATTTCAGGACTGGTTGACAAATATTAGTGCTATTTCACAGTTTCTGGATTTGGCAGACATTTCCCAACAGGGGTTGCTGTAAACCAAAAAGAGGAAGATGAACTTCCAGGGTGCAAAAGAATTGTGGGCTCTTAGAAGCCAGGTCCTCTATAGTTGCCTGGAAAAGTTTCTTCTGCCCCGCACAGAAAACACTGTACATCTTGCTTTAGCAGCTGGGGTTTGGTGGCAGACTCAGAAGCTGCTATATAACACAACTAAGGCTACAGCACCAGCAGGGAGAAAAGGCCACACTATGATCAAGGTCCTACAGGAAAACAGAGGACTATCTCCTTTCTGATCAATTCTCTGTTTTCAGAGGGAAGTAAAATGTAGGAGCAGAGGATAGAGAATTTTCTCAGTCAGAATTTAAGTAAAATTGTTTTACATCAAAAATATCACCTTTATTCCCCTCAGAGATTTACAATGACTTTTACTATATTAAAGAATCTGAGGAGTATTGCTCTATAGAAACCTGCTTAAACTTAACATAACCCTAACTTTGCCAAACTTACATGACCATAAAATCCTTCTAAAGAGAATTCCTAAAATTATCTTCCAAAGAACATTATTTGGAATATGCTGGAATAAGGAATATACTAATAGACACAAGTAGGCATGAGAATATAGAATGTGAAAAAAATAATAGAGAAAAATTACTCAGTAAAAGATGGTGGGAAGAAAACTGATATTGGAAAAGCTGAATTTATTTTGATTTTTTTTTTAAATAAAAGAAGCCAGTTCTCTACCTTCCTGTTTTTGTTTTTTTTTTAACATCTATACTGGAGTATAGTTGCCTTACACTATTGTGTTAGTTTCTGCTGTATAACAAAGTGAATCAGCTATACATATACATATATCCCCATATCCTCTCCCTCTGGTGCCTCTTTCCCACCCTCCCAATCCCACCCTTCTAGGTGGTCACAAAGCACCGAGCTGATCTCCCTGTGCTATGTTACTGCTTCCCACTAGCTAGCTATTTTACATCTGGCCGCGCATATATGTCAATGCTACCCTCGCACTTCATCCCAGCTTACCCTTCCCTCTCCCCGTGTCCTTAAGTCCATTCTCCATGTCTGCATCTTTATTCCTGTTCTGGCCCTAGGTTCTTCAGACCAATTTGTTTTTAGATTCCATATATATGTGTTAACATACAGTATTTGTTTTTCTCTTTCTGACTTACTTCACTCTGTATGACAGACTCTAGGTCCACCCACCTCACTACAAATAACTCAGTTTCGTGTCTTTTTATGGGTAATATTCCATTGTATATGTGTGCCACATCTTCTTTACCCATTCATCTATCAATGGACACTTAGGTTGCTTCCATGTCCTGGCTATTGTAAATAGAGCTGCAATGAACATTGTGGTACATGACTCTTTTTGAATTATGGTTTTCTCAGGGTATATGCCCAGTAGTGGGATTGCTGGGTCGTATGGTAGTTCTATTTCTAGTTTTTTAAGGAACCTCCATACTGTTCTCCATAGTGGCTCTATCAATTTATATTCCCACCAACAGTGCAAGAGGGTTCCCTTTTCTCCACACCCTCTCCAGCATTTATTATTTGTAGATTTTTTGATGATGGCCATTCTGACTGGTGTGAGGTGATACCTCATTATAGTTTTGATTTGCATTTCTCTAATGGTTAGTGATGTTGAGCCTCCTTATATATGTTTGTTGGCAATATGTATATCTTCATTGGAGAAATGTCTATTTAGGTCTTTTGCCATTTTTCGACTGGGTTGTTTGTTTTTTTGACACCGAGCTGCCTGAGCTGCTTGTATATTTTGGAGATTAACCCTTGTCAGTTGCCTCGTTTGCAAATATTTTCTCCCATTCTGAGAGTTTTCTTTTCATCTTGTTTATGGATTCCTTTGCTGTGCAAAAGCTTCTAAGTTTCATTAGGTCTCATTTGTTTATTCTTGTTTTTATTTCTATTTCTCTAGGAGGGGAATCAAAAAGGATCTTGCTGTGATTTATGTCATAGAGTGTTCTGCCTATGTTTTCCTCTAAGAGGTTTATGGTGTCTGGCTTTACATTGAGGTCTTTAATCCATTTTGAGTTTATTTTTGTGTATGGTGTTGGGGAGTGTTCTAATTTCATTCTTTTACATGTAGCTGTCCAGTTTTCCCAGCACCACTTATTGAAGAGGCTGTCTTTTCTCCGTTGTAGGTTCTTGCCTCCTTTATCAAAGATAAGGTGACCATAAGTGCATGGGTTTATCTCTGGGCTTTCTATTCTGTTTCACTGATCTATATTTCTATTTTTGTGCCAGTACTTTACTGTATTGATGACTGTAGCTTAGTATTAGAGTTTGAAGTCAGGGAGCTTGATTCCTCTAGCTCTGTTTTTCTTTCTCAAGATTGCTTTGGCTATTCGGGGTCTTTTGTGTTTCCACACAAATTGTGAAACTTTTTGTTCTATTTGTGTGAAAAATGCCACTGGCAGTTTGATAGGGATTGCATTGAATCTGTAGATTGCTTTGGGTAGTAGAGTCATTTTCAGTGTTGATTCTTCCAATCCAAGAACATGGTATATCTCTCCACCTGCTTGTATCATCTTTAATTTCTTTCATCAGTGTCTTATAGTTATCTGAATACAGGTCTTTTGTCTCCTTATGTAGGTTTATTCCTAGGTATTTTGTTCTTTTTGCTGCAATGGTCAATGGGAGTGTTTCCTTAATTTCTCTTTCAGTTATTTCATCATTAGTATATAGGAATGCAAGAGATCTCTGGGCATTACTTTTGTATCCTGCTATTTTACCAAATTCATTGATTAGCCCTAGTAGATTAGCTAAAACTAATCTAAGATTAGCTAAAACTAAAACTAAGCTCTAGTAGATTAGCTAAAAGTAGATTAGCTCTAGTTTTCTGATAGCTTCTTTAGGATTCTCTATGTATAGTATCATGTCATCTGCAAAAAGTGACAGTTTTACTTCTTTTCCAATTTGGATTCCTTTTATTTCTTTTTCTTCTCTGATTGCTGTGGCTAAAACTTCCAAAACTATGTTGAATAATAGCAGAGAGAGTGGTCAACCTTATCTTTTTCCTGATTTTAATGGAATTGGTTTCAGTTTTTCACCATTGAGAATGATGTTGGCTGTGGGTTTGTCATATATGGCCTTTATTATGTTAAGGTAGTTTCCCTCTATGCCTACTTTTTGGAAAGTTTTTATCATAAATGGGTGTTGAATTTTGTCAAAAGATTTCTCTGCATCTATTGAGATTATCATATGGTTTTCATCCTTCAGTTTGTTAATATGGTGTATCACATTGATTGCTTTGCATATATTGAAGAATGCTTGCAACCTGGGAAAAACCCCATTTGATCATGGTGTATGATCCTTTTAATGTGCTGTTTGATTCTGTTTACTAGGATTTTGTTGAGGATTTTTGCAGCTATCTGCATCAGTGATATCGGCTTGTAGTTTTCTTTCTTTGTGACATCTTTGTCTAGTTTTGGTATTAGGGTGATGGTGGCCACGTGGAATAAGTTTGGGAGTGTCCCACCCTCTGCTGTATTTTGGAAGAGTTTGAGAAGGATAGGTGTTAGCTCTTCTCTAAATGTCTGACAGAATTTACCTGTGAAGCATGTGATCCTGGGCTTTTGTTTGTTGAACAATTTTTAATCACAGTTTCAATTTCAGTGCTTGTGATTGGTCTGTTTATATTTTCTATTTCTTCCTGGTTCAGTCTCAGAAGGTTGTGCTTTTCTAAGAATTTGTCCGTTTCTTACAGCTTGTCCATTTTATTGGCATACGGTTGCTTGTAGTAATCTCTCATGATCCTTTGTATTTCTGCAGTGTCAGTTGTTACTTTTCCTTTTCCATTTCTAAATCTGTTAATTTGAGTCTTCTCCCTGTTTTTCTTGATGAGTCTGGCTAATGGTTTATCAATTTTGTTTATCTTCTCAAAGAACCAGCTTTTAGTTTTATTGATCTTTGCTATCATTTCCTTCATTTCGTTTTCATTTATTTCTGATCTGATATTTATGATTTCTTTCCTTCTGCTAAAATTGGGTTATTTTTGTTTATCTTTCCTAATTGTTTTAAGTGCAAGATTAGGTTGTTTACTTGAGATTTTTCTTATCAATTGAGGTAGGATTGTATTACTATAAACTTCCTTCTTAGATCTGCTTTTGCTGTGTCCCATAGGTTCTGGGCCATCGTGTTTTCATTGTCATTTGTTTCGAGGTATTTTTTATTTCCTCTTTGATTTCTTCAGTGATCTCTTGGTTATTTAGTAGCGTATTGTTTAGCCTCTATGTGTTTGTATTTTTTACATTTTTTTCCTGTAATTGATATCTAGTCTCATAACATTGTTGTTGGAAAAGATACTTGATACAATTTCAATTTTCTTAAATTTCCCAAGGCTTGAATTGTGACCCAAGATATGATCTATCCTGGAGAATGTTCCATGAGCACTTGAGAAGAAAGTGTATTCTGTTTTTTTTGGATGGACTGTTCTGTAAATATCAATTAAGTCCATCTTGCTTAATGCACCATTTAAAGCTTGTGTTTCCTATTTTATTTTCATTGTGGATGATCTGTCCATTGGTGAAAGTGAGGTGTTAAAATCCCCTACTATGATTGTGTTACCGTCGATTTCCCCTTTAATGGCTGTTAGCATTTGCCTTATGTATTGAGGTGCTCGTATGTTGGGTGCATAACGATTTACAGTTGTTATATCGTCTTTTTAGATTGATCCCTTGATCATTATGTAGTGTCCTTCTTTGTCTCTTGTAATAGCCTTTGTTTTCAAGTCTATTTTGTCTGATGTGAGAATTGCTACTCCAGCTTTCTCTTGATTTCCATTTGCATGGAATATCTTTTTCCATCTCCTCCCTTTCAGTCTGTATTTGTCCCTAGGTCTGAAGTGGGTCCCTTGTAGACAGCATATATACGGGTCTTGTTTTTGTATCCATTCAGCCAGTCTATGTCTTTTGGTTGGAGCATTTAATCCATTTACCTTAAGGTAATTATCGATATGTATGTTCCTATTCCCATTTTGTGAATTGTTTTGGGTTTGTTATTATAGGTCTTTTCCTTCTCTTATATTTCCTGCCTAGAGAAGTTGCTGGTAGTCCTGAATTCTCTTAGCTTTTGCTTTTCTGTAAAGCTTTTAATTTTTCCTTTAAATCTGAATGAGATCTTTGCTCAGTAGGGGAATCTTGGTTGTAGGTTTTTCCCTTTCAACACTTTAAATATGTCCTGCTACTCCCTTCTGGGTTGCAGAGTTTCTGCTGAAAGATCAGCTGTTAACCTTAAGGGGATTCTCTTGTATGTTATTTGTTGCTTTTCCCTTGCTGCTTTTAATATTTTTCCTTTGTATTTAAGTTTTGATAGTCTGAGTAATATGTGTCTTGGCATGTTTCTTTTTGGGTTTATCCTGTATGGGACTCTCTGTGCTTTCTGGACTTGATTGACTATTTCCTTTCCCATGTTAGGGAAGTTTTCAACTATAATGTCTTCAAATATTTTCTCAGTCCCTTTCTTTTTCTCGTCTTCTTCTGGGACCCCTACAATTCGAATGTTGGTGCATTTAATATTGCCCCAGAGGTCTCTGAGACTGTTCTCAGTTCTTTTCATTCATTTTTCTTTATTGTGCTCTGTGCTAGTTATTGCCACTATTTTATCTTCCAAATCACTTATGCGTTCTTCCACCTCTATTATTCTGCTATTGATTCCTTCTAGAGAATTTTTAATTTCATTTATTGTGTTGTTCATCATTGTTTGTTTGCATTTTTTGCTTCTAGGTCCTTGTTAAACGTTTCTTTTATTTTCTCCATTCTATTTCCAAGATTTTGGATCATCTTTCCTATCATTTCTCTGAACTCTTTTTCAGGTAGAATGCCTATTTCCTTTTCATTTGTTTGGTCTGGTGGGTTTTTGCCTTGCTCCTTCATCTGCTGTGTGTTTCTCTATTTTCGCATTTTGCTTAACTTACTGTGTTTGGGGTCTGCTTTTTGCAGGCTGCAGCTTCATAGTTCCCTTTGTTTTTGGTGTCTGCCCCCAGTGGGTAAGGTTGGTTCAGTGGGTTGTGTAGGTTTCCTGGTGGAGGGGACTGGTACCTGTGTTCTGGTCGATGAGGCTGGATCTTGTCTTTCCGGTGGGAAGACCACGTCAGGTGGTGTGTTTTGTGGTGCCTGTGATCTTACTATGATTTTAGGCAGCCTCTCTGCTAGTGGGTGGGGTTGTGTTCCTGTCTTGCTAGTTGTTTGGCATAGGGTGTCCAGCACTCCTGCTTGCTGGTTGTTGAGAGGAGCTGGGTCCTAGCATTGAGATGGAGATCTCTGGGAGAGCTTTCACTGTTTGATATTGCATGGAGCTGAGAGGTCTCTGGTGGACCAATATCCTGTACTCAGCTCTCTCACCTCAGAGGCACAGGCCTGACACACGGCCAGAGAACCAAGACCCTGTCAGCCACATGGCTCAGAAGAAAAGGGAGAATGAAAGAAAGAAAAATAAAATAAAACAAAATAAAGTGATTAAAATAAAAAAAAAATTTTAAATTATTAAAATTAAAAAAATGAAAAATAGAAAAATGAAAGAAAGCAAGAAGAGATCAACCAAACCAAAAAAGAAATCCACCAGTGATAACAAGCACTAAAAACTATAGTAAAAAACCAACCAAACAAAAAATGGATAGACAGAACCATAGGACAAATGGTAAAGCACAGCTATACAGACAAAATCACATGAAGAAGCATACACATACACCCTCACAAAAAGAGAAAAAGAAAAAAATACATATTTCTATATATAAAAAAAGGAAGACAGCAACCAAATCAATAAACAAATCTACCAATGATAATAAACTCTAAATATTAAACTACAATAAACATAAAACCAGAAAAAAATTAGATGCAGAAAGCAAACCCCAAGTCTACAGTTGTTCCAAAATCCACTGCCTCAATTTTCAGATGATTCATTGTCTATTCAGGTATTCCACAGATGCAGGGTACATCATGTTGATTGTGGAAATTTATCTGCTGCTCCTGAGGCTTTTCGGAAGTCTGAGGTCTTCTGCCAGGTTTCAGTAGGTGTTCTTTAGGAGTTTTCCACATGTGATGTATTTCTGATGTATTTGTGGGGAAGGTGATTTCCATGTCTTACTCCTCTGCCATCTTGAAGGTCTCTATTTCTATTTGCCAAACTTTGCAAGCACTATTTCATTCAAAAGTCACAGCAATTTGAGAAATCCTGACAAGTCAATTGCATTCTTCCCAACAGTTGCTGATGCTGGTGTCTTGAATGTGACCAACTCTTGATCCCAAGGGCAAGAAGCATGCCTTTGGGTCGAACACAGAACATAAACACATGCAGAAATCATGCAAACCTGATGTAGCAAGTGAAAATGACAAAAACGTCCAGCTGATTGGAAGGCAGCCTGATGACATAAAATCCTCCTGGCCTTCAACCAACAGTCTGTCGAGAGAGAGATTTTGAGTGTAGTTGTGTTTTCCTGTTTCATATGATGGCAATCACTTCCAGTTTGGAAAGTAATCTAGATCTTACTCCTAGTTAAATTAGATATCAGGCAAGTAAATGGTTCTTCATCTTTCTTTTTTTTTTTTTGTAGTATAAAAGGAGAACCTCAAACTCTACAGGTTGTATAAATATTGCACATTCCAACAGATAAGATTCATACTCAAAAACTTATTTTACATTATATTTTAACCTCTGTTTCAGTCCTCCTTGCATAAGTACATAATAAAGGTCTGATGGTGAAGGATACTCTCTTGTCCTATGAACTCAAAATAAACCAACCAAATCTCAGTTTTACTCACTTGGAGGAGAATCTACTGGGAGTATAATCTAATATGAACAGGTCATTGAAACTCAGGGAAAAGTAAATTGAAGTCAAGATCCATATGGGGGAAAGGAGCAGATAAGGCATAATCTTAGTGTGTGAGTCCATTCAGGCCACTATTAAAAAATAAGACAACAACAACAAAAAAACACCACAGACTGGGTAGCTTATAAACAGCAGAAATCAATTCCTCACAGTTCTGGATGCTAGAAGTCCCAGATCAGAGTACCAGCATAGTTGGGTGAGGGCTCTCTTCTTGGTTGCAGATTTCTCCTTATATCCTCACATGGCAGAAGGGGCTAGGGAGCTTAGTTGGATCTTTTATAATAGTACTAATTCCATTCATGAGGATTCTGCTCTCATAACTTAATCACCACACAAAGGACCCACCTACTAATGCCATCACCTTTGAGGGTTAGGATTTCAAACATATGAATTTGGGGGGGGACACAAATATTCAGACAATAGCACTGAAAAAAAGCCACATTATTGTAACACTTCATGAAAACAACAAAGAAGGAATCTTAGAGTTGAGAAACTAGGATAGTGTCTATCTTCCCCTTCTAAGAGTACAGGAAAAACATCTCACTTAAACGGGAGAAATATACGATGGCAGCAGACTTCTCTTTGGGAAAAGGTAAGGTAGAAGGTTATAGAGCATCATGTTTAAAGTACTAAAATATTTTTTAAAAGCCCTAACAAACTGGAATTTATAACCAGTGAAAATATTTCAAAAGTTATAATGAAAAATTTTTCTCAGACATACAAAAGTTGAAAGATTTCATCACCAGCAGACCTAAATCATAGGAAACAATAAAAAAGGTCTTTCAGGCAAAAGGAAACTAAAACCAGATAGAAATCTGAATCTGTATATAGAAGTAATGAAAAACATGGAAATGATGAATATGTGAGTATATATATAAAGTGTTTTGCTTTAAATATCTAATTGATTATTTTAAGCAAAATAATAACAATGTAATATGGGAGTTACAAGAGATGAAGATGTAAAATGTATGACAACAATTGCTCAGAAGCCACAAGGAGAAAATGGAATCTACTATTGTATGGTTCTTATACTATATATGAAGTAATAATACACAACTGGAAGATCATAATAAGTTAAAGAAGTACACTGTAAACTCAAAAACAACCACAAAATACCAATAAAACAAATAATTGGAAACACTTATGGTCTACCACTTTTGCCTCACACCATAAACAAAAATTCATTCAAATTGCATCATAGATCTAAATGTAAGACATCTTAAAATATAAAAACAAAAACTCTCACAGAATTTAAAAGATCCACAAACTGAACATTTTCAAAATTAGAAAAAAAACCTTTACTCTTCAAAAGAAACAGAAAAAAAATTTAGAGTAGGAGAAATATTTGCAAAACTTATATCTGACAAAGGACATGTATCTGCAATATTGATATATAAAGAACTTCTTCAACTCAGTTATAAAAAGACAAACAATTTAATTAAAAAGAGAAGGAAGATTTTAACAGTTACTTAATCAGAGAAGATATACAGATGGCAAATAAACTCATGAAAAGGTATTTAATGTTATTAGTCATTTAGGAAATACAAATTAAAACCATAAGGAGGGAACATTATACTCAAACTTGAGGGGCTTATCTTTAAAAGCTTCACTATAATAAGAGTCAGCAAGAATATGGGGCAACTAGAAAACTCTTACAATGCTGGTAGGAATGTAACATGCTAGAAACGCTAGAAAATAATTTGGCAGTTTCTTAAAATTTTGAATATACAACTACCATAAATCTTAGCTATTTCACTCCTAGATATTTACCCAAGATAGATGAAATGCTGGACAAAGACAGAATTTTACTTTGATATGAATGACTGGAAAAACAAGTATAAAAAAAGCAATAATCAACTTAAAATAGTTTGTATTTCTGAGTTTATGACATGTGTAAAGGTGAAATTAGCAGAATAATAGCACAATGATTTGGAGAGTATTAAATGTTGTTATAATCTACATTTCTTGCATTATAAGCAAAAGGGCATAATAAGCATTTAATGGATACTGAAGTAAGTTGAAGATGCATACTTTAATCAATAAGGCAATCATAAAAAAAGCACTTGTAGCTAAAAAAAGCAATGAAAGAGTGAAAATTGAATTTAAGAAGGCCTAAATAAATGAAAAGATATATTTTCATGGATAGGAGAAATTAATATTTTAAAGATATTATCCTCCATATTTTTAACAGTAGAATCAACATACTCCCCTCAAAATTCCTGTAGGCTTCTTCTTTGTAAAAATTCACAACTTGATTCTAAAGTTTATTTAGAAATGAAAATGATTTGAAATAGTCAGAAAAAAATATTGTATAAGAAGTACACATTTTGATGACTAAGCACTATCTGATTTCAAGATATCTATAAAGCTACAATAATTAGGACATTGTGGGATTGGAGCAAATGAACAGAATAGAATGTCAGACATAAATTCATACATATCATCTGATTTTCAATTAAGTTGCCAATTCAATGAAATGGAGAAATAAAATGTTTTGCAACAAATTGTACTGCAATAGGATATCCACATGGAAGAGAAAGGAACTCTACCTTCTACTAAATACCAAAATTATTTTATGTCTAATATTAAACATCTAAATGTAAAGATCTAATATTTTAATCCTTCCAGCATAGAACATAAGAAAAGAAACTTTCCAGTAGAAGATATGAGAATGGCAGTTAAAAGGTTCTCAAGCACCTTTATTCATTAAGGAAATGTAAATTAAAATACAGTGAGATACCACTACTTACTAGAATTTCAAAAGTCAAAAAGACTAAACAAGGAAAGGATGTTCACTCTCACTACTTTTATTTAACATAGTATTGAAAGTCCTTGCCATAGCAATAAGGTAATAAAAGACATACAGTGATAAAGGGCAAAATAAATCCATCCTTATTTACAGATGACACAATTATCTATGAAAAAAATCCCATGGAAATTACAAAAAATTCCTAGAACTAATGAGTTCAGTAAAGTTGCAGGATACAAGATCAATACATAGACATTTACCTTATTTCTATATTCTAGCAATGAACATGTAAAAACTGAAATTGAAAGCACAATACCATTTACAATTGAGCCAAAAAATTAAATACTTTGGTGTAAAGTTAGCACAATTATGAGAACTGTATGCTATAAATAACAAAATACTGATAAAATGAAATTAAAGAAGATTTAAATAAATGGAGATAACATAGTACGTTTCTGGATTGGAACACTCAACATAGTAAAGATGCCAATTTTCCCCAAATTGATATATAGATTTAATGCAAATTTTATCCAAATTCTATCAAGATTTCAAGGTAGATATGGACAAGCTTAATCTAAAATTTATATGGAGCATTTATAAGAAAAGTACAGTGGGATGAATCACTCTACCTGATGTCAAAACTTACCATATAGATATAGAAACAGGGGAGTGTGTTATTGGCTGAGGGATGGATACACAGATCAGTGCAACAGGAAAGAGAGCCCAGAAATAGATGCACACAAATACCCCCAGCTGATTTTTTACAAAGTTGCAAAAACTATTCATTGGAGGATAGTCTTCTTAACAAATGCTGCTAGAGCAATTTAGAAATCCACAGACAAAAAATGACCTTAACATGAAGCTCTCACACTATACACAAATTATTTCAAAATTGATTATGAATTTAAATGTAAAGTGTGAAACTCTAAAACATTTGGAAGAATTTTTAGAAAAAGATCTTTGGAAGCTAAAGCTGGATGATGAGTTCTTAGACATGACACAAAAAGGGTAGTCTAAAAAAGGGACACAAGATAAACTGGACTTTATCAAAATTAAAAACTTTTGCTCTGAAAAAGATTCTGTTAAGAGGATAAAAATACAAGCTACAGATTTGGGGAAAATATTTGCAAACCACATATCTATATATGTGGTTATATATGTAAAGGACTCTCAAAACTCAGCAATAAAACAACCAAAAAGATCCAATAAGATAATGTGCAAATGATGTGGAAACACATTTAACTGAAGAGTACGTATGGATGGCAAATAAGCGTATGAAAAGATGTTCGACATCGCCTATTAGAATAGATAAAGTTAAAAAAAAAAGGATAATACCAAATGCTGGCAAGGATGTAGAGGAACAATTGTGCATAAATTTCTGGTGAGAATGTAAAACGGTACAGCCAATCAGAAAAATAGTTTGGTAGTTTCTTATAAAAGTAAATACACAGTCACTATACAAATTAGTAATTGCACTCTTGGGCATTTATTCCTGGGAAATGAAAGTGAAACTCACATTCACTCAGACATCTATATATGAAATTTCATAACATGTCTATTTATGACACAAAAACTGGAACCAGCCCAGATGTCCTTCAACAGTTGAATGGTACAGGAGAGGTATATGGTTTCTAGGCTAGGCCTGAGAATTAAATTGATATAAAACAGATTAATAGGAGAAAAACATACAAATTAATGTAAGTTTATGTGACACGGGAGCCTTCAAAAGGAATGAAGACGCAAATAAATGGTGAAACCTATGTGCTTTTATATTGAGTTGAACAAAGAAAGGCAATTGTGGAAAAGTAACTAAACTATGTGGAGAGGGTAAAGGTAGATAAGAATTATTTTAACAAGGTCTGGTTGTACAGAATTTTCTTGGCTTTATCACCTGTTAAAGAGTGCTTCATTTTTCTTGGTATAGGAAGGGCATCTTTCACACAGGATTTTTTTTTTATCTCCTTTTTTCAGGAAGAAAAGGGGAGATTAGAGTGCTCTTCTTGCATCTGCTGTTTTTCAAGTGCTTTAACTCAAAATAATCCTTATGCCAAACTGGCATATTTCAGGGTAGCATATTCTGCTACCCTTCAATGGTTAAAAAAAACTGCCATATCTATATTATGGAATACTACTCATCAATAAAACAAAACGAACTATTGACACGTGCAACAACTTAAATGCATCTCAAGGGCATTATGCTTAGTGAAAAAGCCAATCTCAAAAGGTTATCGTTTATATATTTTAAATGGCAAAGCTATAGAGATTGAAAGCAGATTAGTGGTTGCTAAAGCACAATGCTGGGGTGGGTAGAAGAATGCTACTAATAAAGCGTAGCACAGGGAAGTTCCTCTGTGGTTATGGAACAGTTTTGCATCTTGATTGTGGTTGTCATTGTGGTTGTCATTACACACGGGATATTGACTGCATAGAACTTTATCTACACATGCATGCACACACACAGTTCAAGTGAGTGCATGTAAAGTTGATGAAACTGAATAAGGTCCGTAGTCTACTTAACAGTATTGTTCCAATGTTAATTTACAATTTTGATATTATACTACATTATGTAAGATATCACCATTTGAGGAAGCTGGGTGAAAGGTTCATAGCATTAGATTTACTCTTTTTGCAACTTCTTGTGAGCTTATAATTATTTCAAAATGAAAAGTTAAAGAAAAATGACTAAGAAAAACAATTATCAGTAAGGATGTAGAATTTCCTTATCAGTAAGGAACTCTCAAACCTTGCTAGTCATATTAAGAACACCACAAACACTTTGGGATAAAATATTGGCAATTTCTAAAAAAGTTAAATAATTAACTACCTTTGCCTCAATAATTCTATTTCAAGAGAAATGAAAACACACACATATATATATATATATATATAGAAGATTTCTACAATGACATTCAGAGTAGCCTTGTTCTTAATAGCCCCAAAATAGAAACAATCCAACTGTCTATCAACAGGAGAATGGGTAACCAAACTGTGAAGTATTCACACATCGGAATACTATTCAGCAATAAAAAGGAATTAACTACTGATACACACAACGACATGGATTAATCTTCAAAATATGTTAAGCGTAAAAATCCAGACACAATGGAACACAAACTGTATGATTCCATTTATATGAAATCTGAAGGCAAGCAAAACCAATCTTTGGTGAAAAAAATTCAGAGCAACGGTTGCCCATGGGTAGGGAATTTTAATTTTAAAGGGGCACAAGGGAACTTTCAAGGAAATGGAAATGTTCTTTATCTTGTTTTGGTTGATGGTTACATGAATGAATGTTATCAAAACTCAATGAATGGGCTTCCCTGGTGGCGCAGTGGTTGAGAGCCCGCCTGCCGATGCAGGGAACATGGGTTCGTGCCCCGGTCCAGGAAGATACCACATGCCGCAGAGCGGCTGGGCCCGTGAGCCATGGCCGCTGAGCTTGCACGTCTGGAGCCTGTGCTCCGCAACGGGAGAGGCCACAACAGTGAGAGGCCCGCGTACCGCAAAAACAAAAAAACCCCAAAAAACCTCAATGAACTGTGTAATTAGGATCTATGCATGTTAATGTATCAAGCATAAGCCATAGTAAAGGAAAAGGAAAACGTGTTGGTTCAAAGTAATGGTAGTAACACTGAAAATGCTTTTTATTTTAAAATTAGGTGGAAAAAAGTCAGGAAAAACTTTTTGTCTAGTATGTTTATAGATACAGTAGAAACAAGTGAAGAAAACATACCTAAAATAACTGAAAGGACATATGTCAAAATATTAACAAAGGGTTGGACCATGGGTATCTTTTTCCTTTCCCTCTGCTTAGGCACCATTTGTCAGATCATGTGTTCTGATTTTTTCTTAACTAGTTTATTGAATGACCAAGACTCACTCAATAGGTTGTAATCAGAAATCAACTTTATCATATTTTCTATTGTCCTTTAAAACCTGTTCTGGGATTATTTCTTTTTTTCCACTCCTGGTTGGACCCTCACACATGTCCCAGAGGTTTTTTGTTCCTCTTGGATCATAAGCAAATATTCCCTTTGCTTTAACATTAAGGGTATAATCCATATAATAGTCACATTATTTTAGTTCAGTCCAATGTAATAGTTAAAACTCTAAGTTCTAATTTAAAGTTTTTCCCTTCTCCCAGGTAGGGCCTGACCCAAACTAGAAACCTGGAACAGGGGTAGATGGGCATAGTACATGACTACTCTATTTTCTAATTCACCTCTTCCTTGCTCACTATCCAAGATTTCTGTTCCCTACAAAGTTTTTAGTGAGGAAGAAACATAAAGTGCAGAAAAATGTTAAACTAGCACTGTGGTCTTCTGAATATAGAGATGTAATTATCATTGTTTTTTTCACTTGTGGGGTTTGTTTTGGAGTTCCATAAAAGAGACCTCTCAATGTAGATCTTCTAATGAGAAAATGCTTCTTTTTAAAATTGATTTCTTAAAATCTTCCTTTATCTGATGAGCTTTGGGTTTCATTGCAATATTGGAGTTAGATCATCCCACCATTGTCCCTTCTAAGATTCACCAGGCTGATTTTCTTTAAAAAGATCCATAGTTACTTCTTAAAAACATGTACCTTTGCCCCTTTTCAGAGGAAGTTCAGACTGCTGTAAATGGAGCCCTGTTTAATTTACAGCCTTGGACCAATGGTACTAGTTAGTCTCTCACCTTTAGCTTTTTCAGGCAAGTAATAGTCTTATGTCTCACAAACTTCATAAACACTTTTCAAACTCTCCCAGTGGTACACTGAAGCCTCTCTCTAACTTGCTTAAGACTTAAGAGTCTTCCTCTGCCCCATGCTAGAGCATGCACAGGACAATGCAATTCTCTCTAAAGATAATTTCCCTATCCATTTCCGTATTAAGTCTTAAATATTCTCCAAGTAGATGAAAATATAATGTTGAATGAACCTGTTTCATAATCCCATAGCATTTGTTGAACACGAGGTCTAGTTCTAGAACCACCACATCTAGTCAAGAAAGTTGTCCTGCACAAAAAGACACCTAGCAGAGGTGTTGTTCAGCTTACCAAGGCTTGTGCTAACCCCCCAGGATGGGTTCCTCTGTGCTCCCACAGCACAGTATGCACCCCTCTTATCATGACACTACAACAGTATCATTTCTGGTTTTACTTATTTCTCTTCCTCACTAGATAGTAAAGTCTGTCTTTCCTCTGTGTATTTATAGGTCCTGAAAATGCTTGGCACATTATTAGATGACCAATAAATATTTGCCAAATAAATGAATAAACCTATTTTTGCCATATAATCAAATGAGAAAGTAGACTATAGTGCCCTGTTGCAATATTTCACCTGTTTTTGTGTTACTGCTTTATTTTTTGACTTGTGCACTGACAACATAGCAAGGACTTCCAAGATGGGAATCTAAAACATGGCCTCAGAGAAGGCATACAAATTAATTTAGCTCGTTTTGTTATAAAAAGCAGAACAAATATAAATTTCAAGTTGGTCACAATCATTGTATTAAGGGAATCTTTAAAATGATTTCCGCAGAGTCAATTAAAAATGTCTCTTGTTATCCAGGTTCTTAATTGGTTTATACTGTTTTCTCAGTTAGTGAGAAACTTCAAGAGAGACCCAGCAGACAAATACTGAATAAATTATCATATGTTAAGCAAAACTGTGTAAATGTCCTGAAGTGAATAAGCTGATGGTAAAGGCAGTTAAAAAGGAACATGGACTTTTCAATGGAATCTTTTAAGAAGAGCTCAGAGACCCTTTCCAGTTTTTATGATTTGCTGAGCACAGATGGCTGCATAAAAGGCCTAGCACTAACAAAAACTAGATTATTTCCTTCTTAGTATGTAAGTTCCACATAATTAAAATTTAACAGATTTGTTGTGAAACATGTGGAGATTACAAAATGGTCTTGCTATATAATTTTTACATTTTAATTATCCTATAAAAAGAGCATAATAATAAACATAATGTTTAGGAATATTATTCTCTTCCACCTGGAAATGATAGATATTATAATTAGCACTTTAAATTTTCTTTCCATTTTGATAAGTACATTGCAATGAGAGTTTGATTACATCTGAGTAGTGTTAACAATTTTGCCTTAACAGAGGGCAGTAAAATATTCACACATCACCACACCATAATAATAAAATAATACTACATATCATTTTAACAAACTGAAAAAAAGCCTGGATAAATATATTTTCACAGGCACACTACTGTCTTTTCACATATTATCAAAAAAGAGTAGTTGAGGAATTTCTGGGTTCCCACAGGGTAAATTCAGCTACCAAAATCTGAATCTTTATATTACCATCAGAAAATCATGTATGATTATCTGTATCAAGAGGAATAAACTAAGTTCTCAATACCCCCTGTCTACAGCTTAGTTAAGATTTAGAGACTAGTACAATTTTTAAAATACTTGTAAGTGTGAACTAAGCATTCCAAACCAGTCAAACATGTTCAGGGCCCAAACCCAAGTAGAATAGCAGATAGACCATATGGAAAACAGGAGAAAGGAGCCGGGAACAAAGAGAGCAGAGGTAGAACCAGAAAAATATCACTTCTGGAAAAAGAAGATTCCTTTATGAGAGAGAAAATGATTAGAAAAATCTGAAAACTGATATATCAGAAAACTGGATAGTTGTGAATTTCAAGAAATGGTCATGGAAGTGTGCAGAGCCAGAAGTAGCAGTCTTGAGAAGACACCACGTCTGCAAGAAAAAAGATGGAACTTGGAAGAGGGATGCATACTTTGGATGCTTTGTAGAGAGAGGAAAAAATGAAACAGGGAGAGGAAGGGAGAAAATGGATAATTTAAGGGTCCTAGAGAAACAAAAGTAAATGAAAAAATCAAGCTCTACCACCTGCATAAAAATATGCCATTGATTTTTTTAAAAGCACTTCATTTAAAATTAGAAACCTAATGTATAAACAAAATGCATCAAATATTACTGGTCCTGAAGAAGTAAGATATTAAAAACAGAAAACACAAATATATTAGTATGAAACTATTTTATAAAGAAGAAAGTGATAATCAAATTATTCCAGCTAATAAAAATTATCTGGAAACATAAACAAAAACAAGATAAAACATGAAGAACTAAAAAACTATAATGAGTACTCTAATGTGAATTTAACATTCAGAAAAAGTAAATTTCAGATATGAAATAAAACCTCTAGTCAGAAATTCAAAACCTCAGGTGCAAACAAACATACAAACAAAAAGAAATGAGAGGTGATCCAACTCAGGAATGAAGAAAAGAGAATAAGAAATAAAGATCATCATACAAAGTGCCCAAGGGAGAATGGATTCAAATAAATATCCAATAAGAGAAAAAGAAGAAATAAAAATGACCAAGTACCTGATAATGATCAAGTAACAACTTCTCCAAGAAAAACTGTAAACTCTATATACAAATCAGTCACAGGGGAGTGAACAAAAGCAGAAAGATTTTTCTAGAGGGTCTGTGAACTGAGAAAGGTAGATGTACAGTGTGAGTACCCTGTTTTTACTATTTGTAGCATGAGAGGTGGTATAGTTGGTGCTTTATAGGGAAAACTCAAGGCTTTCTGACCTTGGGAACAAGAAGATTGAGTCTGGAGCAACCATAACATTGGAAAGAGAGATCAGGGAACCAAGAAAGCAAACATCCAGAGAGTAGATCTTTATATCTCCTAATAACTCTGGCTGATGCTCCAGCCACACATGTGCAGAGTATACTCAAACTAGTAAGAACTAATATTAAGAACTATTATATGAACTAATATATAAACTCATTTGCTATATAAGAAACAGAGTTTTCAGCTTGAACCCAGTGATCTTAATTGCCTACTAAAACAAAACACTCATCAGAGAAAAATAAAAGAACACAGAGTCTTCAGAATTTAGCTTTCATAATATCTTGGATACAATTCAAAATAATATGAAATTAGGGGAACTAGGAAAATGTGATTCCTTTTCAAGAGAAGAAGATAATCAGCTAGCATAACCCCCAAGATCTACCAATGATGAAATTAATAAACAAATATTTCAAAGCAGCCGTTATAATTATCCTCAACAGTGCAAAGCTGCACACTCACAAATAGCAAAAAGATAGTAAATCTTATCAAATCAATAGAAATGTTTTAAAAATGGAAATTGTAGAGTTAAAAAGTAATATTAGAGATTTAAAATCATATTCTCTGGATTGACTTAATAGCACAATGGCACTGACAAAAGAGTCTGTGAACTCGAAGATACATTGATAGAAATTATATAATCTGAAGAACAAGTGGAAAGGACTTTTTTTGGGGCGGGGCATGCGGATTGTGGGATCTTAATTCCCTGACCAGCGATTGAACCTGGGCCCTCTGCAGTGAGAGCACAGAGTCCTAACCACTGGACCACCAGGGAATTCCCAGAAAGGATTTTAAGAAATGAACACAAGAGAATGGAAAGACAAATCACACTAGGAAGAGATATTTGCAAAAGATATATCTGATAAAGGACTATTATAAAAAATATACAAAGAAGTCTTACAACTCGACAATCAAAAATAAACAAGCCTGCAAAGAAGACATACAGATGGCCAACAGGCACATGAAAAGATGCTCAACATCGCTAATTATTAGAGAAATGCAAACCAAAACTACAATGAGGTATCACCTCACACCAGTCAGAATGGCCCTCATCAAAAAGTCTAAAAATAATAAATGCTAGAGAGGGTGTGGAGAAAAGAGGGAACCCTCCTACATTGTTGGCGGGAATGTAAATTCGTACAGCCACTGTGGAAAACAATATGGAGGTTCCTTAAAATACTAAAAATAGAGTTACCATATGATCCAGCAATCCCACTCCTGGGCATATATCTGGAGAAGACTCTAATTCAAAAAGATACATGTACCCCGATGTTCACACCAACACTGTTTACAGTAGCCAAGACGTGGGAGCTACCTAAATGTCCATTGGCAGAGGAATGGATAAAGAAGATGTGGTATATATATATAT
>NW_021703779.1:95728461-95755451 GCF_005190385.1 Monodon monoceros | reverse complement strand
TATATATATATATATATATATATACATACATACATACACACACACACAATGGAATACGAATCAGCCATAAAAAAGAATGAATAATGCCATTTGCAGCAACATGGATGGACTTAGAGATTATCATATTAAGTGAAGTAAGTTAGACAAAGAAAGACAAATATCATATGATATCACATGTGGAATCTAAGAAAATGATACAAATGAACTTATTTACAAATAAGCGTGTGTGTGTGTGTATATATATATATATATATATATATATATATTCAGCTGTACACCTGAAACATTGTAAATCAACTAAACTTCCATTTAAAAAGTGAAAAAAAAATAAAACAACCCAAATAAAAAATGGGTCAAAGACCTTAACAGACACCTCACCAAAGATATACAGATGGCAAGTGAGCATATGAAAAGATGCTCCACATCATATGCCATGAGGGAAATGCAAATTTATACACAATGAAATACCACTAATACACACCAATTAGAAAGGTCAAAACCTGCACAAAGATGTTTATAGCAGCTTTATTCATAATAGCCCAAACTTAGAAGCAATCACAATGTCCTTCAGTAGGTGAATGGTACATCCAGAGTATGGAATATTATTCAGCACTAAAAAGAAAAGAGCTATCAGGCCATGAAAAGACGTGGAATAAACTTACATGCATATTACTAAGTGAAACAAGCCATCTGAAAAGGTTGTATGCTGTATGATTACAACTATAAGACATTCTGGAAAAGGGAAAACCATAGAGAAAGTAAAAAAATCAGTGGTTGCCAGGGTTGGGGGGAAGGAGGGATGAATAGGCAGAACATAGGACTTTTAGGGCAGTGACACTATTCTGTATGATACTAAATTGGTGTATACATGTCATTTTCCAACCCCCCTTGGTGCTGGAATATATAACACCAAGAGTGAACCCTAATATAAACTGTTTTTATCTAGTTCCTTTTTAAAATTAAAATAAACTGTGTACATCTATTATTTTCCCTAATTCAGTTAACAATTTTATTACTAATGTTTTGAATTCTTTATCCGGTAATTGTTTATTTCTGTTTCATTATTATTTTTCAGGGATTTTCTCTTGCTATTTCAATTGAGACCAATTCCTCTGCCTTTTTATTTTTGCTTCACTGTCTCTGCTTCTATAAATTTAGGTAAAACAGTTACTTGTTGTGGTCCTGAAGGGGTGACCTTATGTGGAATCATCCCTATACAGACTGTGTGTTCTCAGTGCCTTTGGTAGGAGAGCTGGATTTGATATGGATGCAAGTCACATCTTTCCTCAGGGTGTGCTGGCAGCTATCACCTTGGTAGTGGGTGGGGCTGGAGATGGAGGGACTAGAGCTGGAGGTGGGTGTGAGGTGGGTCTTCCCCTCTGCTCAGTGGCTGTCAGAACACTATCAGAGCTGGGGTCTGCCCCCAAGTTGCTGGAGTGTAAGCCTTAAGGGTCAGGCCCACGCTGGCTCTGTTCCCTTTACGTATGTTTTCCTCTCTCCCTGCACTGGGACCCTTGCCTCAGAGTGGGAAAGTCTGAAGCCACTGGGGCCCTTGTGGTCTCTCGGCTTATGTCAGCCACAGACAGAGGTCCAAACTATCTCTGATGTGCTGCCTACACAGGCACCCACAATTGTTTCCCTCACTCAGCTCAGGTGCAGCCTAGGGTGCAAGTCCCCTTTGCCCCTCACAGCTAATCACTGCCTCCAGCCTCCATTGCCCCAGCAGGGCAGGTGGGTCTTGCATGGAATCTCAGCATGTATTGGGAGGTGAGCTGTGGTGGAATGGCTGCTATCAGAGATCTGGGCTGCTTCTTTTTTTAATATAGTCCACTACCTGCCTTCTAAGGAAGGCAGGTCAGATTAACCACAGCAGGGTTTTTTTGGGTTTTGTTGGCTGCATTGGGTCTTCATTGCTGCACGTGGGCTTTATCTAGTTGTGGCGAGTGGTGGCTTCTCTTGTTGTGGAGCACGGGCTCTAGGCACGTGGGCTTCAGTAGTTGTGGTTCGCGGGCTCTAGGGCACAGACTCAGTAGTTGTGGCACATGGGCTTAGTTGCTCCGTGGCATGTGGGATCTTCCGGGACCAGGGATCAAACCTATGTCCCTTGCATTGGCAGGCAGATTCTTAGCACTGCATCACCAGGGAAGTCTCAGAGATCTGGGCTGCTTCTGATGCACTGCTTGAGTAAGTGCCAACTGTGGCTGCTGCCGCACCACCCTGACTCCGCCATGGAACCAGGTCACCTCTGCATTCCAGATCCAGTGGGTTTTCTTAGTTGTAGCCACCCAAGATCCAGTGCACTCATGCTGTGACATGGAGTGAGCAGGGCCGGAGTCTTTGCTTGGCTTGGGCTGTGGTGCACTGCAAGGTGGTCACAGGAAACTCAGCAGCCAATAGAGCAGGCCTCTTTCCACCCTGTTACAGGAGCAAGCCAGAGAGGCGTGCACTTCTCAGGAGTGGAGTCCAGCCTTCCCACTGCCCTCATTTTAGTCCCAGCAGTTCTCCAACCAGCTGAGGGGGCTTGTCTCCCTTGTGCCCATTTGGACTGGGGCACCCAATCTGTGGCTCTCACCACTCACTCCCCAGGATGAGTGTCCACCTATGTACTCTCCTTCTTCCTCTGTCCCCTCCCAGGGGCATAGGTCCTGACTCAATAGCTTTTCTTTGCTTCCTGCTTGTTTACACATGTATCTTTCATACAGCTTTCATTGTACAAGAGTCCTTCTGTCAGTTTCCAGTAAGAATTTTTCCACATGTAGATGTATTTTTGATATGTTCATGGGAGGAGGTGAACTCCACACCTTCTTACTCTGCCATCTTGATCAATCTCCCCTAATGTAAACCGTGAATTTTGGGTGATAATAATGTGTCAGTGTAGAGTCACTGATTGTAACAAATGTAACATTCTGGTTTGGGATGTTGGTAGCTAGTATGTTGTTACATTTTTTATTTTCTGTGTATTATGATGTTTTGAAATCTTAGAAACCTTTCTCCCTGGGAAGAGAATGCCACTCCCTGGGCTAACCAATTATTAGAGATAGTAAAAAGCTCAACCAGGAGCATGTCTTTGGTATGGAAATTAACTAATCCAGAGCCACACCTCTTCTATCTGGTCTATATACCCCAGTAAGCAATATTCCTCTGTCTTAATCATCACAGGGCCAGGTACCAGGCAACCAGGGACCATCTCTTTGGCTTAGAGCCCGCCAAAAGTTTAGCCAATCCTAAACTGTTTTCCTTGCCTGACTTGCTTTTCTTGTGGAAACTCCAGTAAACTCTGCGGTTTAGGCTGTCCTCTTACTCATGTGCTTTCGGCCTTCTGACTTATGCTAGTGCTCTCCCATGTGGCCCTGAGTTATGTGCCATGTCTGCTGTTTCCAGGACCTGTGAGTATAATAAACTTTGATTTCCTGAGCCTCTCCTCTATTTCCTCTTGTGCCACAGATGACTGACTGTCCCCCAGAAGAACAAAGAAGAGTGAAGGAGACTCTGCTTGTGTAGGGGAAGGGGATATATGGTAACTCTCTGTGCTTTCCATTCAAATGTGCTATGAACCTAACACTACTCTAAAGAAAGTTTTTTTTTTTTGTTAATAAACAGATTCTCAGAGACTTGGTAGTTAATAACAATTGGACTAAAGTATATGTAAACGGGGTCCCAGAAAGAGAAAGTAAGGCAGAAAATAAATTTGAACAAAAATGGCTATAATATTTCTAAATTAGATGAAACATGCAAATTTACAGAATCTGGATGCTAATGGAACTCCAATCAGAATAAACATTTAAGTAGTCCTTGTCTGGGCATTTTATAATCTAATAGTTGAAAGTTGAAATAAAGAAAGTCTTGAAAGTAGCAACAGGGAAATGGCATATTATGTACAGAAGAGCCATGATTCATTTAATAATTAGCTACTCATCAGGAAGTATGGAGGCTATAAGAGAATAAACATATTTAAATTAGTGAATAAAAAAGTAAACCTGCCAAACATATTTTCTTTTTCCAATGAAAATATCCTTCAGTAATGAAGGGAAAATAAAGACATTTTCAAATAAAAGAAAAAAAAAGGAATGTGTTGCCACTAGGCCTGTATTGCAGGAAGTAGTAAAGGAAGACAGTCAGGCAGAAGGAAGTTGATACCCAGTGGAAACTTGGGTCCTCAGAAAGGAATGAAGATCACTAGAAATGGTAAATACAAAGATAATTTTTCCTTTAAATTCCTCCAAAACACGTATGACAGTTTAAAGCAAACTTTATAACATTTCTTATGGTAATGTAATATATTTAATAACTAAAACATAAAAGATGGGAAGGAGATACATTGACCTTTATGGTTTTAAGGTTTCTACATTTTATGGAAAGTCACACAACATTAACTCTAAGTAGATTGTGAAATGTTAAGGACAGCTATAATCTTGTAATATACTTTTAAAAATGCTGTCTTAGCCCAGTTTTGAGGCCCTGGTTAGAGGCAGGTCAGTTCCTCTTCTTGAGCAGCCAATTAAGTTCACACTCCCTTACCAGTCTCACACTTAGGACCACTACATACCTGTACTAATTGCCCCAGGGCTAGATACCAGATAACCAGGGACAACCTCTCTGCCTCAAAGCCAAGTGAAATGATTTAAACCAGCCAATCTTAAACCTGATTGTCCTGCTTCACCCTTTTCTTCCCAAAGAAACAATAAAAGTGCTTTCCCACAGTTTCCCTTTCTCCCTCTGCCTCTAGTACTGCCCGAGTGGTCCTGTGTATGTTCTTCTCAGGGACCTGTAAGTATAACAAACTGTAAAATTCTTTCTGGTTTCTCTCCTTGGTGTGCATCTGGCCTCACCATACCTCACCCAAAGTAATATGGTTACAATAAATCCCTAAAGGAGTCACTGAAAAAAAGGAAGCAAGTAAGCATAGGAAAAAAAAAAAAACGAGAGCAAGCCAATGAAAAAATTTAAATGGAATACTAAGATTTAGTCAAATAATATAAAAAAGACAGAAAAAAAGGAAAAGAGTTAAAAAGCAGAAAGGATAAATTGAACAGAAATGTTAAAATGGTAAGCATGAACCTGTAGAACCAGTATTAATTATTAAACTTTAATGAACCAAACACTATAATAAAAAGACATATATTATAAGAATGCATGAAAAAACAAGACTCAACTACATGCTGTGTACAAAAGACACATCTTACATATAAAAACATAGATCGGATGAAAGTAAATGGATTAAAAATGTATACCATGCAAGCAGTATGCATGAAAAGGCTGAAACAACTGTTTAATATAAAACAGATCTAAGACAATAAGTATTATCAAAAATAATATGGGACATTTAATAAGGATTAAGGAGCTGATTCATCCCTATGACTTAACTCATAAATATGCATCTACCTAATAACAGAGCTATGGAGTTTATACTAAAGCAAAAATTCATAGAACTAGAGAGAGAGAAAGAGACAATGACACAATCACAGTAGGAGATATTGTCAAGAGTAAGAAGATCCACCTGACAATCCCAAGTAAGGATTCCCACCACATGGAGGACATCAAAGATCATAATAATGCCAGCACCCAGAAGTAGGAGTCCACAGACCGCAGACCACTGCATCTTCTGTGGGTTCGGATTCACTAAGGAAGACTCAATACCAAGGCACTGGTTGGAAAAACACTTTATTCACAAAAAGGAGAAGAGTCAAAGCAAGATCAGTGTCTGTAGTGTAGGCTGGTCTCCCATGGCCAGTTGGTTCCTCCCAACACTCAACACAGGGCATGCCCAGCAAAGACCCCGTTCTCTTCTAATGGGAATGGGCTGGCCAGGTACCATATGACACACACGCTTAAGCAATGTAAGGAAGTTCACTTTGTATCCAGGAGAGAGGAAATGTTGTTCCTAATAAGGAGGAAGACTCTGGGGCCAAGTGACAATTCATCACCCATCTTCCTTACAGGAGAATGTTTCAGAGAGGGGTGGCAGGTCATGAAATGGCTGCTTCCCCAACACAAAATATCTATTCCAATAAGAACAAAAAGCTGCCCCTTCTATGATGGAAACAGTGTGCTGCGATCAACCTGCCACCAGGTGGCTGGCTGATCACCCAGAGGAATGGTGCCATATTGAAGACTCAGTATTGATCTCTGCTGCTGGCAGATTGGACACTCAGGTGGCCATAGCCATGGCAGGTCACAGGATGGCTGCTTCCCCAACACATACTAACACTACTCTCTCAGAAATTGGTAGAACAACTAGATAAAATCAGCAAAGACATAGAAAATATGAAAAACACTATCAACTGCTTTGAACTATAGCCAACAACTGCAGAATACACATTCTTTTTATACGCACATGATGTAATTATCAATCTAAGGGCATAAAGTCAATATAAACAAATTTAAAATGATTGATATAGTACAAAATATGCTTTTTGACTAGAGTGGAATTAAAGTAGAAATCAGTAACAATAAGATATATATTATGAAAACTCAAAATTTTTGGAAATTAAAAAACATACTTCTACATAACCCTGGGTGAAAGAAGAAGTCAAAAGGAAAAACTTTAAACTAAAAATAATAAAAGTATGACATGGAAATTTGTGAGATGCTTCTAAAGAAGTAATTAGTCAAATACAGTTATAGCTTTAAATGCATATATTACAAGCAAAAAAGATCTAAAACCAATGATCTAAGGATCTATATAAAGAAATTAGACAAAGAAGAAAAAAATTAAACCAAAATAAATAGAAGGAAGGAAATAATAATGATAAGGGCAGATATCAATTAAACATGAAATAAACAAAAATTAGAGAAAATTAATGAAACAAAGCTGGTTCTCAGAAAAGATCAATAAATTTGATCAAGACAAAAAGAGAGAATATACTAATTACTAGTATCGGAAATAAAAGTGGGAAAATAACTATAGACATTACAAACATTAAAAGAATAATAAGAGGGGCTTCCCTGGTGGCGCAGTGGTTAAGAATCCGCCTGCCAATGCAGGGGACACAGGTTCAAGCCCTGATCCAGGAAGATCCCACATGCCATGGAGCAACTAAGCTTGTAAGCCACAACTACTGAGCCTGTACTCTAGAGCCCACAAGCCACAACTACTGAACCCACATGCCACAGCTACTGAAGCCTGTGCGCCTAGAGCCTGTGCTCTGCAACAAGAGAAGCCACCACAATGAGAAGCCTGTGCACCTCAACAAAGAGTAGCCCCCACTTGCCACAACTAGAGAAAGCCCGCACACAGCAACAAAGATCTAACACAGCCAAAAATAAATAAATTAAAAATAAAGAATAAAAGGGGATATTACAAAAAGTTTTCCTGCCAAGAAATTTGACAATTTACATTAATTGTCAACTCCTTGAATAACACCAATTGCCAAAACTGACACAAGAAAAAATAAAATATTGCATTGCCATATACAAATTAAAGAAATTGAATTCATAATTAAAACCCTTCTGTCAAAGAAACTTCAGGCCCAGGTGGCTTCATTACTAAATGTCATTAAACATTTTAAGAGAAATAATAGCAATCCTATACAAACACTTTCAGAATATAAAAAAAAATGAATACGTATCAGCTCAGTTGAGAAGATCATTATCTCATTAATATTAAAACCACACACAGACAGTACCAAAAAAGAAAACTACAGATCAGTATTCCAATGAATATAGATACAAAATTTTTTCAGAAAACATTATGAGACCATATCCAGCAACCCCAAAGGGTTTGAACCTAGGACTTCAAACTTATTACCCAAAAAATCAGTCAGTGCAAATAACCATATTGATAAAATAAAGACAATAAAACATATAATAATTTCAGTAGATGTAGGAAAAGCACTGTACATCCAACAGCCACTAAAGGTAAAAATTCTAAGAAAACTAGAAATAGAAACGTCCTCACATTGATAAAAGTTATATAAAAATTACCAACAGCTTTTATACTCGATGATGAAATACTGACTGCTTTTACCTTAAGATGGGGAACAAGGCAGAGATGTCCGCTCTCAGCACTGGTATTCAGAATGACATTATGGGTCTCAGTAACTGGAATAAAGTAAGAAAAATAAATAAAAGACATTAGCAGGGAATAATAAAATTATTTCTGTTCATAAAAGACATGAATGTTTACACAGAAGTCCCTGAGGAATATACATGACATGTTCATATGAATAAAATCTTAAGGAAATTATGACAGAGATATTAGAATAATTTAATTTAGCAAGGTCAAAGTATACAAGGTCAGTATGCCTTTTTTGAAATTAAACATTTTTGTTCTTTGAAAGATACAATGGAAGAACATGAAAAGGCAAGCAACAGATTTGGAGAAAATATTTGCAAACATATCTGTCATATCTCTGAAAAAGACTTAAATAGAATATATAAAGAAAATATTAAGATGATAAACCAATTAATCAGCAAAATATTTTAATAGACACTTCATCCAAGAAGATATATTAATGGACAATGAGCAAATATAGATGCCACCACTAGGCATCAGGGAAATAGAAAATGAAAACACAATATTAAAATACTACACACCCACTATAATGGCTAAAACTTGAAAGACTGACAAAACTCAGTGTTGGCAAAAAGATAAAGGAACCAGTCAGTTCCTTTTACCATTTTGGGATTGCAAAATGGTAAAATCTCATTGGAAAATAGTTTGCCACTTCTTTATGAAATTAAATGCACATTTACTGTATAATTCAGCAATCCCATTCCTAGGTGTTTCCCCAAGTGAAATAAATACATACATCCACAAAAGACTTATATGTGAATTAAGACTTCATTATTCTCAGCTGCACTATTCATAATATTCAAACATTTGAAATAACCTCCATGTCCATCAGCTGGTAAATAGATTTTTAAAAATAGAGTAAATCTGTGCTATTGATATCTACTCAACAATAAGAAGGAATGAACCACTGATACATGGAACAATATGAGGTGAATCTTAAAAACAATCTGAGGGGGGAAAACATATAACTTTTTGCATGGAATTCTACAGAAGGCAAACATATAATGTCAGAAAGCATATTAGTATATTAGTTGGCACCTGGGGTTGTGATTTTGGGGATGAAATTTAATACAAACAGGACTAAGGGAACCTCATGGTATGATGGTAATATTCTACATTTTGACTATGGTCATTAGTCATTATAAGACTGTATAAAACTGTATACCTAAAAATGGAGCATTTTATGTGTTTGTATAACTTCTACCTCAATAAAGATGGGCAAAAAAAAGCAGCCAAGAAAATGAAAACATAATAATGAAGAGATAAAAATTATGTGTGAATTGATAAATCAAATAAGCAAAGAAAATATAGCATGCTTATAATTTGGGTTCTTAAAGAAGAAAACAGAAACAATGAAATATAAATGATATTCAAAACTATAATCAAAGAAAACATTTCCATGGATAGGAGATATGAATCTAAATGCTTAAAGGACTTATTGTGATATCTGAGTTGTTTGTACCAGAATGTCCTAATAAAACTATTAGACCTTATATATAAAGAGTACATCCTCAGGTCTCCTGGGGATGGGGAGAAACTAGACCTTTACAAAGGAAAGAAATCAAGTTGGCATCAGTCTTCACAGCATCTAGATGTGAAGCAACAGAGTGGAGCATTATTTAAAACAAACAAAAAAATCTCAAAGAAATATATTGTAGCCAGACTTTACATCTAACCATACTGTCTGTCATTCAATTTTAAAAGCTATAGAAAAACAGTTTCAATCATTTAAGTACTTAGATAATACTACATTCATGCATCTTTTCAGATGAATCTAGTAGAAGATTAGCTTTATCCAATCAAGGTATGACTAGGGATACTCAGGCAAAAGAACTAATGGTGAATATTGAATATTTTCAATTATAGAACTGAGACTAAAAAGTGGAAACAAGCATGGACGATTAGCATGCCAGTGATATATATTCAAAGTAGAAATAACACATCTAAAAAATGGGAGGAGAAGGGAGAGATAAACAAAAACAGATAAATCTCATTGATTGTTATATAAGTAATATGTGGGAGTCAAATGATCTTGTTTAAAGATGATTTATAAATGGAAGAAGCCAAATTTTACAAGGGGGTGTAGAGCATCATAGAAGATGCTAGATTAAAGATGTACCTTCCTAGATAGTAAAAGAAAGAACAAGGAAAACTGACCACATTGAGAAGAGATCTAGAAAATATAAAATAAGACATAGCATAAGTAGTATGAAATAATTGATACCAAAATAATTCATTTATATAAGGGTAAATGGGCTTAACTCCCTTATTAAAAGAAGAATTTGAGATTGGCTCGTAAGCAAAACCCACACTTAGCTGACTAAAAGACACACCTAAATCAAAGCAAAATATAAAATAATGAACAAATGTATACAAGCAAAATGCAAGGAATAAGTAGGTGTTATGATCCTGATATTAGAAAAAGTGAATTCAGTCCAAAATACACTAAATTAGAAAAAGGACACTTTATAATGCCAAAGGCCACAATTCACAGTGAAAATATAACAAGAATATATATGTATCAAATAACATAGGAAACACCTTCATAAAGCAGAAATACATGGAAAAACAAAAGCTACATGGTGATATAGAGTACTACTGGTAATAGAGTTCTTTAACTTGTAACCCAAAGAGAGATCAAGTGCAGACAAATAGCTAAGAATGTAAAAGACTTAACAGGGAGTAAATCTTTTTCTCAAATACCTAAAGTACATCTTCAAAATTGGCCATATATCAGGTCACAAAGAAAATCTCAACAAGTTTTCATAAAGATGGAAAACTAAAACCAGCACTATATGGCCATAATAAAACAAAATGTAAAGCTAGTCTCTTCAACCTGGACTTTGATTTTCCTCCTCATTTTGGGTCATATTTTCCTGCTTCTTTGTATGCCTTATAACTTTGACTGGATGCCAGATATTGTAGATTTTACCTTGTTGGATACTATATATTTTGTATTCCAATGGATATTCATGACCTATACTCTTAGAGGTAGTTCAGTTACTTGGAATCATTTTGATCCTTTTGAATCTTATATTTTAGGTTTGAAAAGTAGAGTGAGAGCAGCAATTAGTGTAGGGATAATTTGTTCCACTGCAGAGTCAAAACCCAACTGAGCACTCTACCCAAGGCTTTGTGAATTATGAAGTTGAAAACAGCTCTGGTTATTTCCAGCCCTGTGTGATCCCCAGAGGGTGTTGCTTCTAATCCTTTCTGGTATTTTTTCCACAGCCTTAGGTCGTTTCCTTATACACCTGTGATTATCAGTACTCAACCTGAAAGGGACTTATGCAGATCTCTGGAATTCTCTCTCTTTATAGCTCTGTCTCCTCCAGGAATCTGTCCTGAGAATCCAACTGCCTTGTACTCCTTGGACTCTCAGTTCCATCTTATCAATACAAGGAGACTGCCAGGATCCACCTGAACTCCTCTTCTCTGTGCTATGGCCTCAAAACTGTCTCTATACATTAAAATGGAAAAATCATGAAGCTCACTGTGCTCATTCCCTATCGCACAGTGTCACTGTCTCTCATTCTCTGAAGCTCAATATCTCAAAAACCATCATTTCATATATTTTAGTGATTTTTAAAAATTATTTCAGTTGGGAGGGCAAATTCAATTACTGCTGTGAATATACTTTTAAAATAATTTTAATTTATAACCATGTGACTGTTTTACATATTCAAAAATTGAAATGAATCAAAAAGATTGGGAAAAGCCCAGACTAAAATTAAACGCACACAAAAATAAATGAACACAGCTATATAAAATTGATAACCACAGAGAAAAAAATAAATTTGTTAACTTTTGAAAACAGTACTCTTTTCACTCATAGAAGGGTATAATCTAAGCACCAAAATAACTATCAAAAGATCTTGGACTTTTTAGTAGCTTTACATCCAACAGCCACTAAAGGTAAAAATTCTCAGAAAACTAGAAATAGAAACATCCTCACATTGATAAAAGTTATATAAAAATTACCAACAGCTTTTATACTCGATGATGAAATAGTGGTGGTACTGGAGAATAATTTTGCAAATGAGAAAATATATTTAAGTTGTTGGGAACCAGGGTTTTCACTGTATGACAAAGGAGATACAAAAACAAAGTATGGAAATCTTCTCTACTTATATAGAGAAAAATAAATATCTATTTGAAAGACACATAGGTAACAAAACAGCCAAGCCCACATTCTTTGTTACTTTTAGCCTTCTTTTTATTTATATTGATTTTTTATATTCTTCATATTAAATTTTTAGACTTTTACAGATTTAATATTTTCAAAGATTCCACATGATTCAATTATTTATAATTATTTTCTTTTTTGATGCTCAAATGATCTACAAACCAGCCAGTTAAAGGCATTTTAATCTGAGCCTTTTGCCCTTTCAGCACTACCCTAGACACTTAAATCATTCTTGCTTTCTGAAATAAAAAAGACATTCAGGACCATGTTTGTTTTTCCATTACTCAAGACATAGAATCAGCAACTTTCTTCATTCCTTTTACTGGAAAACTGTATTTGAGGTCAAAATTTGCTCAGTTACTTACAAATGAGATTGTTCTAGACATGCAGTGGTGGGGGGTAAGGTGACAACATTGCAGGTTATTGTACTGGCAGAGATGGAAAATATCTTATTTTTAGTGTTATGAATATCCATTTATTTTTCATTTTAAATCTTATGCTACTTTGTCCCTTCAAATTTTCTTCCTATATAAAAAATAATTTCCTCTATAACTTGCTTATTTAGATTTTCAGCCCTTCAGCTAAGCTATAATCATATCTCTTTCCTATTAAGTCCATGGTACAGACAATGTTTGTGTCCCTCCAAAATTCATATGAGATCTAATCCCAAATGTGATGGTGTTTGAGGTGGGAGTCTTTGGGAGTTGACTAGATCATGAGAGTGGAGCCCTCATGAGGGTTTAATGCCTTTATAAAAGAGGCCCCCCAAAACTCTTTACAACTTTCCACCTCATAAAGACACAGCAAGTATTAGATGGCTGTCTATGAACCAGGAAGCAGGCTCTCACCAGACAGCAAATATGCAAGTACCTTGGACTTCCCAGCCTCCAGAACTATGACAAATAAACTTCTGTTGTTCATAAGCCACCTAGTAAGTGGTATTTTATTACAGCAGCCCGAATGGACTAAGTCAGTCCTTTGGCTCATTGATCACAATTTTGTAATCACTTATTGACTTATTTCAGGTATGTTATTATACTCCTATATTATATTGGCTTTCTAATAGATCTTCATTTCCCAACTTACTATGTACAGTTTTATAGTGACAACAACCCCTGCATTGCTAATTGTATCAGGCAGAGTTCCAACAGAGAATAGCCATAGTCAAACAGGATTTAAGGAGAATTTAACAAAGAGACTATTTACACAGATGTGGGCAAGGGCTAAAGGGAGCCAACTAGAGATGGTGCAGTATCCTGTGGTAGCAAAAGAAGAAAACTCTTACAATTCCTAGACCAGAAAGGAAAAGGGGGGACCACAATTAGCCAAATCCAGAGCATATAGTAGAGGCCACTGGAAGAAGAGGGAGGAATGGACTTTAACAGAGGACTAGAGCCAGGCCATGACCTTACAGGGAGGGATCCTGAAAATAAATACCCCCAAACACTTCTCCATCTGCCCTCTTGTCTCCTACTGATTCCTGTTATTGGCTAACTCCAAGGCTAAGATGGGGATAAGAGAGTCTAATGATGCAGCCCATATAGCTTGGCCTCCTGGAGCAAGAGCTGGGCAGAGAACAAATATTAGGAATGAAGAAACAGAAAATGTCTACCTCCCTCTCCCTGAAAGCCTCCTCTTTCTAAGCTCCCAATCATTTCTTTAACTGCCAGTTTCACTATTCCATGCTATTTCTAATCTATTATCTTCAAAACAGAATATATTTGCAGAGCTCCACCCAAAACTTATTTTTCTCTCCTACTAGGTAAATAAAGTCATCATCCAAACATGTGCTCACACCAGAATGTGCCTGTCATCTTTGACTTCTTTCTTCTAATACAGTCATCCTTCAGACAACATGATCTGTATATTATACCTTTAAATTATTTTTAAAATCTATCTCTTTTTAGTCCTGACTGTCATAGTCTTAATTCAGGCACTTAGTATCTTCTTTATGGACTATTATAATAGATTCCTAGCTGGACTTTCTACCACTAAATTTGCCCCCATCCATTTTGTCCTTTATATTTCTACTCTCAAATTCTTCTCCTTCTCTTCATCAAGCCATATTGTCTCTTACTAGGACTACTTGTAGATCCTACTCATTTGACTTTTTAGTCCCACTATTGTTCTGCTCAAGTCAGCCAACATTATACTGTAACCTGGTCATGTCTTTCATCTGATCATTAAATAAAGGTCAAACTCCTTAACCTGGTATTAGCGCTCTTTTGTGATCTACCACAAACCTATCTTTCTAGCCTCATTCTCAGCACTCCTTCACATTAATCTTATGCTCCAACAAAACCAAAGTATTTATAACTCCCCATACACAATATATATATATAATTTTTACAACAAGCATTTATTGATTGCCTATAATATGTGAGACACTAAGCTAGGTGCTATGTATAAAAAGATGGATGAAACTAAGTTCATGCCCTCAATAGTTTCCTATAATCATAATATTTCTGCTATCTGCAGGACAATTCCCATTTTGTCAGCCTGGAAAACTATTAATCCATCTAGATTTAGTTTAAACATGACTTCTTCTGTGAAGTCTTTCCTGATTAGAGATAGTTACTCCTTCTTTAGTGTCCACTAATACCATATGCACATTTTTATTTTAACACTTAATACCCTACTGCTTTTATTTACTTCTATGTCTTGCTTTCTGACTAGATTCTGAGTAATATAAGCATATTTTGCAAATCTGTGTATCCCTAGCAACTAGAAGCAATCTCAATAAATGTTCCTCAATTAAAGAATGAATGAATGAATGAATGATGAAGTCAGTGAATTAGAGTACGAGAGCTGAGGTGAGAGAAGAGGAAAGCAGAGAAGAGAGAAGAGGAGGGGAAAAACAAGAAAAAGTCCTCTACAACCTCATTTTGAATCTGTTTTGGGGCCATAATATTTTCAGGGTTGAGACAAGAAGCAGGACACTAAGGCATTTGTTTCGTCATGTCCAAATATTTTACACTGAGCAATTATCTTTATAGTAGGTTTAATTTCGATGGTTATATTTTGTGGCTACGTTTTAATTAGTCAAAAGTGATTCCACTTGTCAAGAACTGGAAAGCCTACAAAGTGACCTCATTAAAGTCAATGAGAAAGGTCATGTACAGCAATGTCCACATGTGCAATCTTACCTAGAAGCAGCCCAAGCTATAAATCATACCTACCAACTTTGAATTATAGTAAATATTTCATTCAGTGCTATTACATACAGTATCTGTCTGTGTAAAAGCACTGTTCAGAAAGAAATTTAACTCCTAGAATAAACTGGAATGTGCTTGATTTCCAGGTGAGTTATTTAGACTGTTCCCTTTTACATGAGTTATTCTGTAAATCTCAGCTCGGTTTTGCTATTTCTTTCAATGGAGTATGACTTTCTTTCCTATTTATATGATTTTTGTTTTAATTTTGAGGAACACAAATACAAATTTAAATATATTTGCATTTAACCTGAGGTTAAATGTGTTTCCAATATTATTTTATTTATATTTAGGGAATAACTATTATTCAAAATATAGTAACAAGGAAAGCAAGATCATTTGGAGTAGTGGAATAAGCAATGGGGCTTTAGGTGACCTAGGCTCCAGCCCTTAAACCGGTTGGTCTTACGCTAAGTGACTTTCCTTCTGGACTCCAATTTTCTCTTCTGGAAAATTCTGTGCTCAACTAGATCTGAGATGGCAAACTAGAACATCACAGTTTGAATCCTTTAGGAGATGGGTTTTACAAAAAATGTTTTGGTCTGTGTAGCATTAAAAAATGAAAAACAGGGCTTCCCTGGTGGCGCAGTGGTTGAGAGTCTGCCTGCCAATGCAGGGGACACGGGTTTGTGTCCCGGTCTGGGAAGATCCCACATGCCGCGGAGCGGCTGGGCCCGTGAGCCATAGCGGCTGAGCCTGCGCGTCCGGAGCCTGTGCTCCGCAACGGGAGAGGCCACAACAGTGAGAGGCCCGCGTACCACAAAAAAAAAAAAAAAAGAAAGAAAGAAAAACAATTTATAACTATATTTGGTGATGGATGTTAGCTAGACTTAATTGTGGTGATCATTTCACAGTATATACAAATATCAAATCATTATGTTGTATACTTGCAACTAATATAATGTTATATGTCAATTATATATCAATAAAAATTAATTAGAAAGATTCAGGTAGGCTTTCAATCTCAGATTTGCTAAAGTCCCTCTCCTTCCTTCACTTCTAAACTGATCATGCACAGAGCAGACCCAAAGAAGGACAGCAAAGGCTTTGAGAACTGAACTGCAATATAAACAATGCCCAAGGACCAGACCAAACCTTGCTCTGATCTTTCTAATGTCATATACCAGTCCCAGTTCACATCTGTTATATACTCGCACACATGTGAGAAATAAATTTGTAGGCTTTAGGATTAATGATCATTAAGATCCCCTTCACATTAAAATGCTGTAAATTTTTCAGAGAAATTTAGATATTGCTAGTAGGAAGGATATTTAGTCTGTCTCTGGGAAAGTCTATCACTACTTGTGTATTGTTTCATTGGCTTGTGAAGGTAGTTTTGCTATGGCCATTGATTTGAGGCTTAGCTGTCTGACACCTTCTGGAATATTAGTCTTTTTTTTTCTGTTTCCTGAAAAGAGGACCCTGTAAATCTACATTTTATATAATTAAGTGTGGCTTTTATATTCTTGACTATACTCTCACATGACACACAGTACATGGTCAATATTATTTTGAATGAATAAATCTGCAACAAGATACAAAGCAGAACAAATGTTGCCAATAAGTAGAACTTAATTATGGCATAATTTTGAAGCACCTTAAATGCACAAACAAATATTTATCCAACTTCTGCAAGTTCAAAGATACAGGATATTTTAAAAGCTAAATTAAAGAAAATATTAAAAGCGTCAATCCAATTGGAAACCAAAGGAAAGAGAAAATTCTGATAAATCAATTTAGATCACTGTACAATTATGTATTTCCAAATTCCTTGAAGAAATAACTTCTCTGAATTTTAACAACACTATTCTTTCTGCTTCATTTTTAGAGTGGGGGTAAGTTAAATAAATTGTCTTAGGAGAGCATCAGTATCTTCTATAAGAAAGAGATTGAAAGCTGACTTTTACTTTGTCTGATATCTTTCATATATTGGCCAATCAGTAATTATTTTTAGAGTTCAGTTTCAAGGACTTTTGTTAATCTGTGAATTTCCCATTTTCTTTTTAATTAAAATTTATAGAGTGCATATTTTTTTTTTTGCGGAAGCTTGGAGTTGAATTTAAAACCAAATATAATAGGATTAATTAGCTATTCTTGTTTCCTTATATTTTTACTCTTTAAAATAAAGAATAAAAAATGTTTTGAACTTTAACTTAGAATCTTGAATGATCATGTTTGCAGGCAAAACAAATGGGACATAATATGGGTTTTATTGGAATAGTCACTTGAGTAATGGTATCTACTAAAATGGACATTATCTATTTCTATAAACCAGTGTATGATGAAAAAAAGTCCAGGCTTATTATATAGTTTTACTTTCACGGATACTAAAGAAAACTTTTATTAATCTCTGATGATCATCAAAAACCAGTAAGCACACAGGTTTGATGATGTGGTCATTTGCAGAACTTACCTGCTAAGAAAAATACACTTAGTTATATTTTGAAAATCAGAATATGATTACCTGTTATTTTGATTATCTGAAATTTCACTATGCCTGCCGATGTGTGTCTTTTCCATTTTGAGATCTCCAGCTTAAAAGAAATTGCATCCTGCCTGTAGTCCCATCAGATCATTGAGGATACACTGTATAAACAATTGTTTAGAAAAATATTTTCCTTTTGTTAAAATTGATGATAACTTGATAGTTAAAATTGACTGCTAACTTTGGAAACAAATTATCAGAACTTTCTTCTTTCTCGGTCCAGGTTGTTAACTGTGATTTACCTTAAGATAAAAATTTCTTATTTTGTTTGTATGCAGGTTGCAATAAAGTGAAGCCTGATCTCTCATTCAAAAGGGAGACTAGAAAGCAGAATGAGAAGTGGAGTTGATGCAAGTTTTCTCTTCTTCAAATTTAGGTACTGATGATTTTAACTAATGAATTGCTGATGGCAAAGATAATTAGATTTCATTCACAAAATACTAACTTGGGAAAAAATGGGCAGTCTTTGATGTTTGTGGTTGTTTCATGTTGCTGTTTGTGAAGTTAACCTACAAAATAACTTTAGCACTTAAAACTAAAATATATGACACTGGTTCTAGCCACAATGCCTGCTATATTACATCTAAAAACTAGACAAAAAAACAAAACAAAACAAAAAAACCACCTAAACCCCTCCCAACTCTCTGAGAACTCTAAAAAGGCCAATATGGAGGAAGTGGGTTTTTTTTTTCTTCCCTTATCTTCCAGCTTTAGCTTCAGAGCAGGCCAAATCAGTAACTGAATAGTAGGCAGGTTAGCAAATACTCCAAGAGAAAGCCTGTCTTTTAGAGCTAGAAAAATATTTCTTTTTTTCTCTCATTCATGCCTTAAACCAGTCCCATTTGAGTCACAGCGACTAATGCATGATCACCTAAGACCAGGAGAAAAAGGCCATCTCTCTGAATAGAGGAACTGGTCAAAATGTTCCCTGTTATGCAGACAGTAGGGGGAAAAACCTTATAAATTGCTTATCTCTTTTCCCTTGTCACTTCACCCTAAGTGCAGCCCAAGTGGCATGGACGTGTGCTGCATCGTGAGAGCTAAAATTTTGAGAGAATTCCATCTTTCTGGCCAGAAGAATGGGAAAATGTATCCCTTATAGCTGAAGGGTGTGGGGGGAAAGTCTCCGAGAGGAAAGAAAAGGGGAATCACTGTTTCTGAGTATGAACCAACTAAAGGTCAGGGCTGACATCCAAGCTTTGCATGCATGCAATACACCCAAAAAAGATAACAGAGCATTTGAAAAATAAGCTACCATATAAAAGTTGTTCAAGGTCCAGACCAAACCCTGAGTGGCATATGCAAGGAGCACACTGGAACAATATTCAAAAGGTTTTGAAAAATGAATTAGCTTTGGAACCACTTTCCTGGTTTTGGAAGGCAAGGAAGAACTGGAGTCTGAACCTTACCAGGTTGATGCCTATGAAAACAAGAACAATGACAACAAATCAGCATTCTCCAAAGGATTTTAAAAGGAATAAGACCCTCATCATAATATTCAAAATGTCCAGGATACAATGCAAAATTACTCAACATACCAAGAAACATGAAAATCTGACAAAAATCTCAAAAGAAAAGGCAGTCAACAGATGCCAGCTCTGAGATAATATAGAAGTAAGAATTCTCAAACAAAGACCTTAAGGCATTTGTTATTAGTATGTGTAATTAACTAAGAGTGAATACTCTTAAAACAAATGGAAAGTGATTATATTCTCAGCAAAGAGGAAATAAACTATATAAACAAAAACAAATAGAAATTTTGACTTTCAAAATATAGTATTTGAAGCAAAAAATGTCCTGAATATACTCAACAACAGAATGGAGATGAAAAAGGAAAGAGCCAGTGAACTTGAAATTAGATCAATAGAAATATTCCAAACTGAAGAACAGAGAGGAAAAAACAATGAAAACTTGAACAGAACATCAGGGATTTTTAGAATGACATCAAAGCATCTATTACTCATGACACTGGAGTCCCTGAAAGAGAGGAGAATGAGATTAGTGCAGAAAACTATTCAAAATACCAATGATGAAAACTTCCAAGATTTAGTAAAATATGTAAATTGTATTTGTAAAGCTCTGTGAACTATAACTAGATAAACTTAGAGAAAATCATGTTCAGACACATCATAAACTGAATTCCAAAGGTAAATAAAAAATTTATTTCCTACATATAAGGAAACAACAATTGGAATAATAGCAGATTTCTCATCAGAAACCATAGAGGCTATAAGACACTGGAATATCTTTGAAACACTAAAAGAAAAAGAACTGTAAACTCAGAATTGTATAACCAGTGATTATAAACTTCAGGAATGAAAGGCAAAATAAAGGCATTTTCAGATGAAGAAAAACTAAGAGAATTCAAGACTGGTAAACCTACTGTAAAAGAGTACAAAGGGTCTTTTTTCAGGTTGAAGGAAATAATTCCAGAAGTAAGCTTAGAGCGTGAGTATTAAAGGAAGAGTAAAAGGCATTGTAAATATCTGGGTAAGTAAAACAAATGATCTTTCTCCTCTTAAGGTTTTTACGATATGTATGACTTGAATGAAAAAATTGTAAATTTTCTGGGAAACATTTTAATGTACATAGATATACATGACAACTGTAACATAAAGGGGAGAGATTAAATGGGCCTATATGGTTACAAGACACTATACATACTCTAAGTAGACTGTGAGAATGCATATTAAAATGTATAGTGAAACTCCTAAAACAAATACAGAGATAACACATAAAAGCCAATAGATAAAATGAAATATTAACATATATCCAAATAATAAAAGAGAACACTAATTAATGATGAATTAATTAATCAAGACACTGTGGTTTTAGTGAAAGATTAGACACACAGATCAATGCCACAAAATATAAAGTCCAGAAATAGACATATATGTATATGGTCTGTTGATTTTTGCCTAAGCTGCAAAAGCAATTCAATGGAGAAAGGATAGTCTGTTCATCCAAATGCAAAAAGAAAAATCATGATGTATACTTTACCCTTTATACAAAAATTAACTCAAATTGGCTCACAGACCAAAACATAAATAATAAGATTATAAAACTTTTAGAAGAAAACAAGGGAGGAAATCTTTGTGACCTTGAGTTAGGCAAAATATCTTAAGTATGACATTAGGAGCATGACCCATTAAAGAAAATATTGATGAATTGGACTTAAATTTAAAATTTGATTGTGTGAAAGATGCTATAAAGACAATATAGAGACAAGCTAAGAATAGGAAGAAAATATTTTCAAATCACATACTGACAAAGGACTTTTACCCAAATATATGAAGGACACTGAAAATTTGGTTATAAGAAAACACACAACCCAATGGAAAAAAAAAATTACCTGAACTGACACTTCACATCAATATACAAACAAACAAATATAATGACAATAAGCACGCAAAAATATGCATGTATAGGGTATGTATAGTTTAATAAACCCTCAGTGTCCTGTAATTTTATGTAAAGTTTTCATCCCTTGAATATCACATATATTTTAAGACTACAATTTACCAATAAATATGATAAGACTTGAAAAAAATGGGTGATCTGGCAGTGGCAAGTTACAGCATGGAAAGTATGATCCAAGATGTAATGAAGAGTGGTAACTTTTTTTTCTTTTCTGCCCAGCATACTTCATCAGTCCCTTCTTCTTGTAACAACTTTCATCTCCTCTTTCTTTTGGGAAATAGTAGCTGCCTCATTCAGGCCAATCACATAACATACTCGCTTGGGTTCATTGATTGTTCTGTGATTAGTTCTGCAAATTATGTACAGATCCATGTGCAAAGTTCTCTTTTGCCACTGGGTTTACAATGCTGGGTTGATGTTCACCTGAAATCTATCAGTAAACAGCATTCCAAGCTACATGGCAGAAGACTATCTGCAGTAAGAGAGAATGAGACAAACTAAAAGAAAGAAAAGATCTGGATGTATGAGTGAGGGCAAGGAGGGAGGGAGCTGATGACACCATTTGACATAAACCAATAATTCCCCTTAAATTTTTTTTTTTTTTTTTTTTGCGGTACGCGGGCCCCTCACTGTTGTGGCCTCTCCCGTTGCGGAGCACAGGCTCCGGACGCGCAGGCTCAGCGGCCATGGCTCACAGGCGCAGCCGCTCTGCGGCATGTGGGATCTTCCCAGACTGGGGCACGAACCCGTGTCCCCTGCATCGGCAGGCAGACTCTCAACCACTGCGTCACCAGGGAAGCCCTCCCCTCTTAAACTTATGATTGATTGGGTCAGGTCCTTGTAACTTTGAAGGAAACAAATATGGCAAGAGCAGACTTAAAATTAACATTACAAGCCGCAAAATGGCAAAATTTATATCCCTCAAAACTGATCACATCATAGACAGGAAGAAAACCTTGAGAAATTGTCAAAATATAGCCTATAGAGACAAAGGAAGCAATGAAAAGGTGGTAAGTGTAGAAAAAAATATGAGTGAAATAACCCAAGACACAGAGGTATTTCTAAAGATGAAATAAGAATAACTGGAATTGGAGAAAAATAAATGTTACAAATTTTTTTAGAGTGAGTTTCATAAAAAGAAGGTAATTCTTCCAGTGCCCAAGGGAAGCCAGAAGTACTCTCAACCTGTAAGTGAGATAATCCTGAGGTGTGTTTTTTGAACTTTTCTGAGAATTTACCTGTGGAAACAAGCATCAGTTGCTCACTGTGATAGCTGGTTTACTAAAGTAAAGCACTTCTACTGGCTGCCTTTCCTTTCCACAACCACTCCCCTACTGTTGTCTCTGGTACCTCCCAGATAATCTACTTACACTCAAATCCTTATATCAAGGTTTGCTTTAAGGGGAAGCTGCAAAGTAAAACAGCTAATGCTTTTGTTTCTTATTTTACTAATAAAATAGAATCAATCAGAAAGGTGTTCCACATACTCCCTCCTTCACATTTACCATCCTATCTGCAGAAGACCTCTGTATGGTTCTTTATGTGATACACTGAAAACTAAAAGTGGAGTGCCACTCACAGTGCAGTCAGTGATCAATTCTCAGACCTTATATTGTTTGACATATTAGAAGCTTTTAATATGTTTGGTAACTCTCTCCTTTAGCAAAAAACTTTCTTCATTTAGCTTCCCAGATATCACACTCCATGGGTTTTCTTTCTACCTCACTAGCTGCTACTTTACAGTTTCCTTTGCTTGTCCTTCTTGTTATACTTTAAACACTGGAACACTCCAGAACTCAGTTGTTTGTCATCTTATATTCTCTGTCTACACTCTGTCACTTGGTCATCTCAAACAGATTCATCACTTTAATCTTCATCTATATAATAGACATTCAGCCCACACCACTAACTAATTTTACACCAATTTATCCAATGATTTTCTGGACATCAACTTCTCAGTGTTAAATATAAAATGAACACCAAATCTACCCCTCCAATGAGCTCCTTATGCAGTTTCCACACCTTGGAAAATGGTATCCCCATTATTCCAGTTACTCAGGCCATTCCTGGTGTGGTTCTTGACTTTTACTTCCTTTCACATTGTCCTTCAGCAAATTATGTTAATTCTGTCTTTAAAATATATCCAAATACAGTTGTTTGTAGATGTATTACCTGTGGTTAAATTGTTTGCTAGTCTACAAAATGTATATTGTATTTGTGCTCATTTTTGAGGTGATCTACAAATAGTATTGACTACACTATTTGCATCATCAAATCTTCAATAAAACTCATCTATTTTTGGAAAGGTGCCTGTTTGAATATCATCAAAAAGGAAAGCGTAACAAAATTTCAAATCTTCAAAATGTCATTTAAACTCCTGGGGAGAGACTGTAAATATAAACTCCACTTTCTCACTTTGGACTTAAAATTATTACACTAGTGGAAAGCTAACTTTCTCATAGGTTGAGTAACAAAATCAAGAGACTTAAAATTATTACACTAGTGGAAAGCTAACTTTCTCATAGGTTGAGTAACAAAATCAAGAGACTGCTAACAATGCTTATCTCTAAATTGGGAGCTGAAGTTAAGAGGGGATCCTTTCTTTTTTCTTTATATATAATTTTGTTATGCTTAAATTGCTAATTATATACATGTGTTACTTTCATAATTAAAGACTGAATAAAGCTGTTTAAACAATCTTTGTAAAACACTGCTATTTGGGAAGAGATTTGCACTAAAAGATATAAATAATTATTACAAAGAAATTTAATTAAATAGTGTTGTTCTAGTAGAATAATTGCTTGAAAGGCCAATGGAATAAAATAGAAATAACAAGACAAAGCCTTAGTAGTTAAAATAACTTAGAACATGACAAATGTATAGTATATTGATTAAGCACACAGATTCTAAAGTTCAAATACTTGGGTCCAAGTTCTGGATATGCTCCTTATTATCTGTGTGACCTTAGGCAAGTTACTAAACCTATCTATGTAACAGTTTCTTCATCAGTAAGGGAGGAATAATAATAGTACTTAACTCATAGGATAATTGGGAGGTGTAAATGAATTAATATATAGGTATAAGACTTAGAACAGTGACTATCAAATAACAAGCATTATATTGGGATGGCCAAAAAGTTCGTTTGGGTTTTTGGTATGATGTTATGGGCAAACCAGAACGAACTTTCTGGCCAATCCAATATAAGCGTTAGCTATTATTAACAGAAATCAGAGGCACATATATAAATTATATATATATATCACTACTTAGTAAAATTTGTTTCTCATGAATGTATGTGTGAGCAATTCTGAAATTATATCTAAAATAGGAGAGAGTAAGCAAGTAATATATATATATAAAGCTATTTTACTATAGCTACAAAAGATTTTAATACTTGAAGAAGTAAGGGAAAGTGTTTACAGGAATTCTTTGTAAAGATTTTGCACGTGAAGTTGTAAATCAAATGAATGATATAGCAATAAATAATATTGTCATGTTAGCTTTTGAATAAAAAATATTTATATCATGACCGCTTATTACAAAATGAAATACATTCCAGATGAATGAAGGAGGTTTTATGTATGTTTTTAAAACACTGGGAAAACATAGAGGAGAATAACTATATTAACTCTGTACTGAGAAATGTTCTATATGCATACAACCAGTACAAGAAATCAAAACTAAATATAGGGGAGACCTTCAGGATGGCGGAGGAGTAAGACATGGATATCACCTTCCTCCCCACAAATACATCAGAAATACACCTACATGTGGAACTACTCCTACAGAACACCTACGGAACGCTGGCAAAAGACCTCAGACTTCCCAAAAGGCAAGAAACTCCCCACGTACCTAGGTAGGGCAAAAGAAGAAAGAAAAAACAGAGACAAAAGAATACGGACGGGACCTGCACCTCTGGGAGGGAGCTGTGAAGGAGAAAAGGTTTCCACACACTAGGAAGCCCCTTCGTGGGAGGAGACGGAGACGGTGTGTGGGGGGTGGTGGAGGGGGAAAGCTTCGGAGCCGTGGAGGAGAGCGTAGCAACAGGGGTGCGGAGGGCAAAGCGGAGAGATTCCTGCACAGAGGACCGGTGCGGACGAACACTCACGAGCCTGAGAGACTTCTCTGCTCACCCGCCTGGGCGGGCGGGGGCTGGGAGCTGAGGCTCAGGCTTCGAAGGTCGGATCCCAGGGGGAGGACTGGGGTTGGCTATGTGAACACAGCCTGAAGAGGGCTAGTGCGCCACAGCTTGCCAGGAGGGAGTCCGGGAAAGACTCTGGACCTGCCTAAGAGGCAAGAGACCACTGTTTCCAGATGCGCGAGGAGAGGGGATTCAGAATACCGCCTAAACGAGCTCCAGAGACAGGCACGAACCGCAGCTATCAACTGCTACTTTAACCCTGTCCTGTCTGAGCAAAGAACAGAAGCCCTCAGGGGACCTACACGCAGAGTTAGCAGAAGGAAAGAAATCATAAAGATCAGATCAGAAATAAATGAAAAAGAAATGAAGGAAATGATAACAAAGATCAATAAAACTAAAAGCTGGTTTTTTGAGAAGACAAACAAAATTGATAAACCATTAGCCAGACTCATCAAGAAAAGCAGGGAGAAGACTCAAATTAACAGAATTAGAAATGAAAAAGGATAAGTAAAAACTGACACTGCAGAAATACAAAGGACCATGAGAGATTACTAGAAGCAACTATATGCCAATAAAATGGACAACCTGGAAGAAATGGACAAATTCCTAGAAATGCACAACCTTCTGAGACTGAACCAGGAAGAAATAGAAAATATAAGCAGACCAGGCACAAGCACTGAAATTGAAACTGTGATTAAAAATCTTTCAACAAACAAAAGCCCAGGACCAGATGGCTTCACAAGTGAATTCTATCAAACACTGAGAGAAGACCTAACACCTATCCTTCTCAAACTCTTCCAAAATATAGCACAGGGAGGAACACTCCCAAACTCATTCCACGAGGCCACCATCACCCTGATACCAAAACCAGACAAAGATGTCACAAAGAAAGAAAGCTACAGGCCAATATCACTGATGAGCATAGATGCAAAAATCCTCAACAAAATACTGGCAAACAGAATCCAACAGCACATTAAAAGGTTATACACCATGATCAAGTGGGGTTTATCACAGAAATGCAAGGATTCTTCAGTATATGCAAATCAATCAATGTGATAAACCATATTAAGAAATTGAAGGAGAAAGACCATATGATCACCTCAATAGATGCAGAAAAAGCTTTCAACAAAATTCAACACCCATTTATGATAAAATCCCTCCAGAAAATAGGCATAGAGGGAACTTACCTCAACATAATGCAGGCCATATATGACAAACCCACAGTGAACACCATTCTCAGAAGTGAAAAACTGAAACCATTTTGTCTAAGATTAGTAACAAGACAAGGCTGTCCACTTTACCACTATTATTCAACATAGTTTTGGAATTTTTAGCCACAGCAGTCAGAGAAGAAAAAGGAATCCAAATCAGAAAAGAAGAATTAAAGCTGTCACTGTTTGTAGATGACATGATACTATACATAGAGAATGCCAAAGATGCTACCAGAAAACTACTAGAGCTAATCAATGAATTTGGTAAAGTAGCAGGATACAAAATTAAGGCACAGAAATCTCTTGCATTCCTATACACTA
>NW_021703779.1:95658249-95728451 GCF_005190385.1 Monodon monoceros | reverse complement strand
AAAATCTAAAAGAGAAATTAAGGAAACACTCCCATTTACCACTGCAACCAAAAGAAAAAAATACCCAGGAAAAAACCTACCTAAGGAGACAAAAGACCTGTATGCAGAAAACTAAGACACTGATGAAAGAAATTAAAGATGATACAAACATTTTGTTTATGTTTTCCTTTACTGTGTAAAAGCTTTTAAGTTTCATTAAGAACTTTATTTATGTTTTTATTTCCATTTCTCTAGGAGGTAGGTCAAAAAGAATCTTGCTGGGATTTATGTCATAGAGTGTTCTGCCTATGTTTTCCTCTAAGAGTTTTATAGTATCTGGCTTTACATTTAGGTCTTTAATCCATTTTGAGTTTATTTTTGTGTATGCTGTAAGGGAGTGTTCTAATTTCATTCTTTTACATGTAGCTGTCCAGTTTTCCCAGCACCACTTATTGAAGAGGCTGTCTTTTCTCCACTGTATATTTTTGCCTCCTTTTTCAAAGATAAGGTGACCATAAGTGCTTGGGTTTATCTCTGGGCTTTCTATCCTGTTCCATTGATCTATATTTCTGTTTCTGTGCCAGTACCATACTGTCTTGAAGACTGTAGCTTTGTAGTATAGTATGAAGTCAGGGAGCCTGATTCCTCCAGCTCCACTTTTCTTTCTTAATATTGCTTTGGCTGTGCGGGGTCTTTTATGTTTCCATACAAATTGTGACATTTTTTGTTCTAGTTCTATGAAGAATGCCATTGGTAGTTTGATAGGGATTGTACTGAATCTGTAGATTGTTTTGGGTAGTAGAATTTTTTTCACAATGTTGATTCGTTCGATCCAAGAACATGGTATATCTCTCCATCTGTTTGTATCATACTTAATTTCTTTCATCAGTGTCTTATAGTTTTATGCATAGAGGTCTTTTGTCTCCATAGGTAGGTTTATTCCTAGGTATTTTATTCTTTTTGTTGCAGTGGTAAATGGGAATGTTTCCTTAACAAAAAGCCAACCCTCAGAATGCGAGAAAATATTTGCAAATGAAGCAACTGACAGAGGATTAATCTCCAAAATTTACAAGCAGCTCATGCAGTTCAATATTAAAAAAACAAACAACCTGATCCAAAAATGGGCAGAAGAGGGGCTTCCCTGGTGGTGCAGTGGTTAAGAATCTTTCTGCCAATGCAGGAGACATGGGTTAAAGCACTGCTCTGGGAAGATCCAACATGCTATGGAGCAACTAACCCCATGGGCCACAACTACTGAGCCTGTGCTCTAGAGCCCATGAGCCACAACTACTGAGCCCATGTGCCACAGCTACTGGAGCCAGTGCACCTAGAGCCCATACTCTGCAACAAGGGAAACTACCCCAATGAGAAGCCTGTGCACAGCAATGAAGAGTAGCCCCCACTCACCACAACTAGAGAAAGCCTGAGGGCAGCAACAAAGACCCAATGAGGCCAAAAATAAATAAATAAATAAATTTATTTTTAAAAAACAAAAATGGACAGAATACCTAAATAGACATTTCTCCAAAGAAGATATACAGATTGCCAACAAACACATGAAAGGATGCTCAACATCGCTAATCATTAGAGAAATGCAAATCAAAACTACAATGAGGTATCACCTCACACTTGTCAGAACGGCCATCATTAAAAAATCTGCAAACAATAAATGCTGGAGAAGGTCTGGAGAAAAGGGAACCCTCTTGCACTGTTGGTGAGAATGTAAATTGATACAGCCACTATGGAGAACAGTATGGAGGTTTCCTAAAAATCTAAAAATAGAGCTACCATATGACCAAGCAATCCCACTACTGGGCATATACCTTGAGAAAACCATAATTCAAAAAGGGTCATGCACCACAATGTTCATTGTAGGTCTATTTACAATAGCAAGGACATGGAAGCAACCTAAGTGTCCACTGACAGATGAATGGATAAAGAAGAGGTTGCACACATATACAATGGAATATTACTCAGCCATAAAAAGAAATGAAATTGAGTTATTTATAGTGAGGTGGATGGACCTAGAATCTGTCATACGGAGTGAAGTAAGTCAGAAAGAAACAAACAAATACTGTATGCTAACACATATATATGAAATCTAAAAAAAAAAAATGGTCATGAAGAACATAGGGGCAGGACAGGAATAAAGATGCAGAGGTAGAGAATGGAGTTGAGGACACGGGGAGGGGGAAGGGTAATCTGGGACGAAGTGAGAGAGTGGCATGGACGTGTATACACTACCAATTGTAAAATAGATAGCTAATGGGAAGCAGCCGCATAACACAGGGAGATCAGCTCTGTGCTTTGTGACCACCTAGAGAGGTGGGACTGGGTGGGTGTGAGGGAGGGAGATGCAAGAGGGAGGAGATATGGGGATATATGTATATGTATAGCTGATTCACTTTGTTATAAAGCAGAAACTAACACACCATTGTAAAGCAATTATACTCCAATACAGATGTTTAAAAATATATTTAGGTATTACTTCATAAAAATATTGTATAAAGATATCATAATTATAAAAGGCACTGAACAAATTGGGTTAAACATTTTTTTTTTTTTTTTTGCGGTACGTGGGCCTCTCACTGTTGTGACCGCTGACCGCTGCCATTACGCAGCACAGGCTCCGGACGCGCAGGCTCAGCAGCCATGGCTCACGGGCCCAGCCGCTGCATGGCATGTGGGATCTTCGCAGACCAGGGCCCGAACATGTGTCCCCTGCATCGGCAGGCGGACTCTCAACCACTGCAACACCAGGGAAGCCCGGGTTAAATATTTTAATCAAAATATGTTAGAGGATGGCAGAAGAGTAAGACGCGGAGATCAACTTCCTCCCCACAGATACATCAGAAATACATCTACACATGGAACAACTCCTACAGGACACCTACTGAACGCTGGCAGAAGACCTCAGACCTCCTAAAAGGCAAGAAACTCCCCACATACCTGGGAGGGCAAAAGAAGAAAAAAATAAACAGAGACAAAAGAATAGGGACGGGACCTGCACCAGTGGGAGGGAGCCATGAAGAAGGAAAGGTTTCCACACACTAGAAACCCCTTCGCGGGCAGAGACTGCGGGTGGTGGAGGTGGGGAGCTTCGGAGCCACGGAGGTGAGCACAGCAACAGGGGTGCAGAGGGCAAAGTGAAGAGATTTCCGCACAGAGGATCGGTGCCAACCAGCACTCACCAGCCCGAGAGGCTTGCCTGATCACCCGCTGGGGCAGGCGGGGGCTGCAAGCTGAGGCTGGGGCTTCAGTAGGAGCACAGAGAGAGGACTGGCAGCGTGCAAACAGCCTGAAGGGGTTAGTGCGCCACAGCTAGCCGGGAGGGAGTCCAGGGAAAAGTCTAGACCTGCTAAAGAGGCAAGAGACTTTTTCTTCCCTCTTTGTTTCCTGGTGCGCAAGGAGAGGGGATTAAGAGCGCTGCTTAAAGGAGCTCCAGAGACGGGCGCAAGCCGCGGCTAAACAGCGTGGACCCCAGAGACCGGCATGAGATGTTAAGGCTGCTGCTGCCACCACCAAGAAGCCTGTGTGCGAGCACAGGTCACTCTCCACAATACCCTTCCAGGGAGCCTGTGCAGCCCACCACTGCCAGGGTCCCAGGATCCAGGGACAACTTCCCCGGGAGAAAGCACCACGCGCCTCAGGCTGGTGCAACGTCATGCTGGCCTCTGCCGCCGCAGGCTTGCCCCGCACTCCGTACCCCTCCCTACCCACGGCCTGAGTGAGCCAGAGCCCCCTAATCAGCAGCTCCTTTAACCCCGTCCTGTCTGAGCAAAGAAGAGATGTGCTCCAGCGACCTACACGCAGAGACAGGGCCAAATCCAAAACTGAGGCCCGGGAGTTGTGAGAACAAAGAAGAGAAAGGGAAACCTCTCCCAGCAGCCTCAGGAGCAGCGGATTAAATCTCCACAATCAACTTGATGTACCCTGCATCTGTGGAATACCTGAATGGACAACAAATCATCCCAAATTGAGGAGGTGGACTTTGGGAGCAAGATAGATTATTTTTTCCCCTTTTCCTCTTTTTGTTAGTGTGTATGTGTATGCTTCTGTGTGAGATTTTCTCTGTATAGCTTTGCTTTCACCATTTGTCCTAGGGTTCAATCCATCTGTTTCTTTTTTATTTTACTTAAAATTTTTTTATTATAATTATTTTTTTATTTTAGTAACTTTATTTTATTTTACCTTACTTTATTTTAATGTCCTTTATCCTCTTTCTTTCTTTCTTTCTACTTTTGCTCCATTTTATTCTGAGCCGTGTGGATGAAAGGCTCTTGGTACTGCAGCCAGGAGTCAGGGCTGTGCCTCTGAGGTGGGAGAGAAAACTTCAGGACACTGCTCCACAAGAGACCTCCCAGCTCCACATAATATCAAGTGGCAAAAATCTCCCAGAGATCTCCAACTCAACACCAAGACCCAGCTTCACTCAACGACCAGCAAGCTACAGCGCTGGACACCCTATGCCAAACAACTAGCAAAACAGGAACACAACCCCACCCATTAGCAGAGAGACTGTCTAAAATCATAGTAAGTCCACAGACACCCCAAAACACACCACCAGATATGGACCTGCCCACCAGAAAGACAAGATCCAGCCTCATCCACCAGAACACAGGCACTAGTCCCCTCCACCAGGAAGCCTACACAACCCACCGAACCAACTTTAGCCACTGGGGACAGACACCAAAAGCAATGGGAACTACAAACCTGGAGCCTGTGAAAAGGAGACCCCAGACACGGTAAGATAAGCAAAATGAGAAGACAGAAAAACACACAGCAGATAAAGGAGCGAGATAAAAATGCACCAGACCTAACAAATGAAGAGGAAATAGGCAGTCTACCTGAAAAAGAATTCATAATAGTGATAGTAAAGATGATCCAGAATCTTGGAAATAGAATAGAGAAAATGCAAGAAACATTTAACAAGGACCTAGAAGAACTAAAGATGAAACAAGCAAGGATGAAAAACACAATAAATGAAATTAAAAATACTCTAAAGGGATCAATATCATAATAACTGAGGCAGAAGAACGGATAAGTGATCTGGAAGATAAAGTAGTGGAAATAACTACTGCAGAGCAGAATAAAGAAAAAAGAATGAAAAGAACTGAGGACAGTCTCAGAGACCTCTGGGACAACATTAAATGCACCAACATTCGAATTATAGGGGTTCCAGAAGAAGAAGAGAAAAAGAAAGAGACTGAGAAAATATTTGAAGAGATTATAGCTGAAAACTTCCCTAATATGGGAAAGGAAACAGTTAATCAAGTCCAGGAAGCACAGAGAGTCCCATACAGGATAAATCCAAGGAGAAATATGCCAAGACACATATTAATCAAACTGTCAAAAATTAAATACAAAGAAAACATGTTAAAAGCAGCAAGGGAAAAACAACAAATAACACACAAGGGAATCCCCATAAGGTTAACAGCTGATCTTTCAGCAGAAACTCTGCAAGCCAGAAGGGACTGGCAGGACATATTTAAAGTGACGAAGGAGAAAAACCTGCAACCAAGACTACTCTAACCAGCAAGGAACTCATTCAGATTTGATGGAGAAATTAAAACCTTTACAGAAAAGCAAAAGCTGAGAGAGTTCAGCACCACCAAACCAGCTTTACAACAAATGCTAAAGGATCTTCTCTAGGAAAGAAACACAAGAGAAGAAAAAGACCTATAAAAACAAACCCAAAACAATTAAGAAAATGGTAAGAGGAACATACATATCAATAATTACCTTAAATGTAAATGGATTAAATGCTCCCACCAAAAGACACAGACTGGCTGAATGGATACAAAAACAAAACCCATATATATGCTGTCTACAAGAGACCCACTTCAGACCTAGAGACACATACAGACTGAAAGTGAGGGGATGGAAAAAGATATTTCATGCAAATGGAAACCAAAACAAAGCTGGAGTAGCAATTCTCACATCAGAGAAAATAGGCTTTAAAACAAAGACTATTACAAGAGACAAAGAAGGACACTAGATAATGATCAAGGGATTGATCCAAGAAGAAGATATAACAGTTGTAAATATTTATGCACCCAACATAGGAGCACCTTAATACATAAGGCAACTACTAACAGCCATAAAATGGGAAATCAACAGTAACACATTCATAGTAGGGGACTTTAACACCCCACTTTCACCCATGGACAGATCATCCAAAATGAAAATCAATAAAGAAGCACAAGCTTTAAATGATACATTAAACAAGATGGACTTGATTGATATTTATAGGACATTCCATCCAAAACCAACAGAATACACATTTTTCTCAAGTGCTCATGGAACATTCTCCAGGATAGATCATATCTTGGGTCACAAATCAAGCCTTGGTAAATTTCAGAAAATTGAAATTGTATAAGTATCTTTTCTGACCACAACACTATGAGACTAGATATCAATTACAGGAAAAGATCTGTAACAAATACGAACACATGGAGGCTAAACAATACACTACTTAATAACGAAGTGATCACTGAAGAAATCAAAGTGGAAATCAAAAAATACCTAGAAACAAATGACAATGGAGACACGATGACCCAAAACCTATGGGAGGCAGCAAAAGCAGTTCTAAGAGGGAAGTTTAGAGCAATACAATCCTACCTTAAGAAACAGGAAACATCTCGAATAAACAAGCTAACCTTGCACCTAAAGCAATTAGAGAAAGAAGAACAAAAACCCACAAAGTTAGCAAAAGGAAAGAAATCATAAAGATCATATGAGAAATAAATGAAAAAAGAAATGAAGGAAATGATAGCAAAGATCAATAAAACTAAAAGCTGGCTCTTTGAGAAGATAAACAAAATTGATAAACCATTAGCCAGACTCATCAAGAAAAAAAGGGAGAAGACTCAAATCAATAGAATTAGAAATGAAAAAGGAGAAGTAACAACTGACACTGCAGAAATACAAAAGATCATGAGAGATTACTACAAGCAACTCTATGCCAATAAAATGGACAACCTGGATGATATGGACAAATTCTTAGAAATGCACAACCTGCCAAGACTGAATCAGGAAGAAATAGAGAATATGAACAGACGAATCACAAGCACTGAAATTGAAACTGTGATTAAAAATCTTCCAACAAACAAAAGCCCAGGACCAGATGGCTTCACAAGCGAATTCTATCAAACATTTAGAGAAGAGCTAACATGTATCCTTGTGAAACTCTTCCAAAATATAGCAGAGGGAGAAACATTCCAAAACTCATTCTACGAGGCCACCATCACCCTGATACCAAAACCAGACAAGGATATCACAAAGAAAGAAAACTACAGGCCAATATCACTGATGCACATAGATGCAAAAATCCTCAACCAAATGCTCGCAAACAGAATCCTACAGCATATTAAAAGGATCATACACCATGATCAAGTGTTGTTTTTTGCAGGAATGCAAGTATTCTTCAATATATGCAAATAATCAATATGATACACCGTATTAACAAATTGAAGGAGAAAAACAATGTGGTCATCTCAATAGATGCAGAGAAAGCTTTCAACAAATTTCAACACCCATTTATGATTAAAAACCCTCCAGAATGTAGGCATAGAGGGAACTTTCCTCAACATAATAAAGGCCATATATGACAAACCCAGAGCCAACATCATCCTCAATGGTGAAAAACTGAAAGCATTTCCACTAAGAGCAGGAACAAGACAAGTTTGCCCACTCTCATCTCTCATATTCAACATAGTTTTTGAAGTTTTAGCCACAGCAATCAGAGAAGAAAAGGAAATAAAAGGAATCCAAATTGGAAAAGAAGAAGTAATGCTGTCACTGTTTGCAGATGACATGATACTAATCATAGAGAATCCTAAAGATGCTACCAGAAAACTACTGGAGCTAATCAATGAATTTGGTAAAGTAGCAGGATACAAAATTAATGCACAGAAATCTCTGACAGTCCTATACACTAATGATGAAAAATCTGAAAGTGAAATCAAGAAAACACTCTCATTAACCACTGCAACAAAAAGAAAAAAATATCTAGGAATAAACCTACCTAAGGAGACAAAAGACCTGTATGCAGAAAATTATAAGACACTGATGAAAGAAATTAAAGATGATACAAATAAATGGAGAGATATACCGTGTTCTTGGATTGGAAGAATCAACATTGTGAAAATGACTCTACTACCCAAAGCAATCTATAGATTCAATGCAATCCCTATCAAACTACCACTGGCACATTTCACAGAACTGGAACCAAAAATTTAACAGTTTGTATGGAAACACAAAAGACCCCGAATAGCCAAAGCAATCTGGAGAACAAAAAACGGAGCTGGAGGAATCAGGCTCCCTGACTTCAGACTATACAACAGAGCTACAGTAATCAAGACAGTATGGTACTGGCACAAAAACAGAAAGATAGATCAATGGAACAGGATAGAAAGCACAGAGATAAACCCATACACATATGGTCACCTTATCTTTGATAAAGGAGGCAGGAATGTACAGTGGAGAAAGGACAGCCTCTTCAATAAGTGGTGCTGGGAAAACTGGACAGGTACATATAAAACTATGAGATTAAATCACTCCCTAACATCATACACAAAAATAAGCTCAAAATGGATTAAAGACCTAAATGTAAGGCCAGAAACTATCAAACCCTTAGAGGAAAACATAGGCAGAACACTCTATGACATAAATCACAGCAAGATCCTTTTTGACCCACCTCCTAGAGAAATGGATATAAAAACAAAAATAAACAAATGAGACTGAATGAAACTTAATAGCTTCTGCACAGCAAAGGAAACCATAAACAAGACCAAAAGACAACCCTCAGAATGGGAGAAAATATTTGCAAATGAAGCAACTGACAAAGGATTAATCTCCAAAATTTACAAGCAGCTCATGCAGGTCAATAACAAAAAAAACAAACAACCCAATCCAAAATGGGCAGGAGACCTAAATAGATATTTCTCCAAAGAAGATATACATACTGCCAACAAACACATGAAAGAATGCTCAACATCATTAATCATTAGAGAAATGCAAATCAAAACTACAATGAGATATCATCTCACACCAGTCAGAATGGCCATCATCAAAAAATCTACAAACAATAAATGCTGGAGAGGGTGTGGAGAAAAGGGAACACTCTTGCACTTCTGGTGGGAATGTGAATTGGTACAGCCACTATGGAGAACAGTATGGAGGTTCCTTAAAAAACTACAAATAGAACTACCATATGACCCAGCAATCCCACTACTGGGCATATACCCTGAGAAAAGCATAATTCAAAAAGAGTCATGTACCAAAATGTTCATTGCAGCTCTATTTACAATAGCCCGGAGATGGAAACAACCTAAGTGCCCATCATCAGATGAATGGATAAAGAAGATGTGGCACATATATACAATGGAATATTACTCAGCCATAAAAAGAAACGAAATTGAGCTATTTGTAATGAGGTGGATAGACCTAGAGTCTCTCATACAGAGTGAAGTAAGTCAGAAAGAGAAAGACAAATACTGTATGCTAACACATATATATGGAATCTAAGGGGAAAAAAAAAGGTCATGAAGAACCTAGGGGTAAGACGGGAATAAAGACACAGACCTACTAGAGCATGGACTTGAGGATATGCGGAGGGGAAGGGTAACCTGTGATAAAGTGAGAGAGAGGCATGGACATATATACACTACCAAACGTAAGGTAGATAGCTAGTGGGAAGCAGCCGCATAGCACAAGAAGATCAGCTCGGTGCCTTGTGACCACCTAGAGGGGTGGGATAGGGAGGGTGGGAGGGAAGGAGACGCAAGAGGGAAGAGATATGGGAACCTATGTATATGTATAAGTGATTCATTTTGTTATAAAGCAGCAACTAACACACCATTGTAAAGCAATTATACCCCAATAAAGATGTTAAAAAAAATGTACTTCTTATTGTGGGATAGCATCAAAAGTTTGAAAACTACTGGTCTAGTGGCTGAGTTGGAAAGTGGCATGGCAAACTAAGTACCTAGACCAGGCTTTCTGCTGAAAACAAGCTAAAATGCTGGATAAAATGCATCGATGCTCTGGCACAAAAGTAAAGAACATTTAGACTGAACAGTAATTGGAAACCCAGTGAGTTCATTTTAAGAAGTTGTTTTTGGCAGGAATCAAGATGGCGGAGCAGAAGGACGTGGAGCTCACCTCCTCCCACAAACACATCAAAAATATATCTACGTGTAGAGCAATTCTCACAGAAATCTGGAACCTGGCAGAAGAATTCTCATATTGTACAAACAAAGCTGCAAGAAAGGTCTCCATGTAAACGGGTAGAATAGAAAAAAAAAAAGGTATTGGGTTGGGATCCGTAACCCTGGGTGGGATCTGTAAGGAAGAGGTCTGCATGGGTAGACCTTCGCCCTGGGGATAGAGCAGTTTGAGACACAATGTGGGCATTCCAGTCCTGGTGTCCTGTGCAGAGCAAACAAGCCCTCTTGCCTGCTGGGAAATCTGCTGAGACAGACAGCAAGGCTGGAGAAGCCTACACTATTTGTGAGGAGTGTGCACGTGCTGGCTTGCCAACAACCAGGGCGGAGAGAGCCATGCACTGGCGACTGCCACTTCACCACACCTTCCAACCAAAGAGGCAAACACCCCAGTCCTGCTCACTGCACAACACGGCCCAGCAGAAGATCTGGGCAGACTCCATCTAGCTATGCAGAAAAAGAACAGGGCATCTGAGGCGTGATCTAGGTGGAGCTGTGGAAGCCATTGTCAGTGCATGCATGGGGTGGCGCCACAAGAGGCTGCAGATGCTAAGGGCTGAATTTCAGGCAGACAGGCCCTAGGAGAGGATTCAATCTCGCTATGGAAAGACAGCCTGAAGTGCCTGGGGCGTGGTGCCTGTGGAGCAGCGATGGCCATTTTCAGCGTGCTCAGGAATATGCAGCAGTTCAGTTCACCCCAGCTCTGCCCACTCCACACTGTAGCTGAGCGCTAGATCTGGGGCAGACAGGTCCTGGGAGAAGACTGTCACAGAGGCAGCAAGCAGCACAGCCACCTCAATTCCTACAGCCAAGACACCCCAACCCCAAGCCCCAGCTTACTTCACACCATAGCTGTGTACTAGATCTGGGACAAACACAGCAGAGAAAGAGATGCAACTTTGGGCTGCTATTGAATGGAACTGCAGATGCCTTCACAGGTGCTGCATGGGTCCTCTGTGACCACACAGGCCTCACTTTCTTCAGAAATCACCTATTTTGGGGCAGGGCAAGCACTCAAGGGCAATGGAGCCTGACTGAACCTGACCCTCAGGGCTTCTGTTCCAACAACTGGGGAACAGGCCCTACCCCTGACAAGGCAAGGATAGCCACAGAGCAAAGAGGAAGCCCCACCCAACTCTAGACACCACAACACCAATCACAGCCCTATCAAGGGGATAACGGCCAGCACACCCTGAGGAAAGGTGTGGCTGGCAGCCATACCAAAACCAGCCCTTGTACCAAAAACACTGCACACTCACAGTCTACACAGGGATGCGCCCACATAAAAACACCCCTTCAAGACCACAGTAGATAACTGTTTCTCCTAAAATGAAAAGACAGAGGATCTACTTCCAATTACAAGAACAAATAATGAAACAGACCTCACAAATCTACTAGAACCCGAGTTGAAAAACAAAATCAGCAAACTTCTAACCATGTTTATCAAGAACAATTTTCCAAATAAATAAAACTAAACGTTTAAAAATAAAGTTAGAAAAAGATCAATATATCTGAATTAAACAAAAGCAGTTAACAAAAATAAGAACAGAAATTAATGATATAAGAAAATAAAGAGATCAACAAAGCCAAATTTTTAAATATAGCAATAACATTTAGAAACCTCTGGCAGTCTAATGGAGAAAAACAAAGGGAGTACAGAGACACACAAAAAAAACTTAGTAATTACATTAGTAATTACATAATGGACTGAAGTATAGGTAGAGAGTTCACAATTACCAAGTGGTTATACAATTGCAATGAAAGGCAAATACAGTCCACCTAATGGGAGAAGATGATGCAGTATATGTATCTAAAAAGGATTCATTATCCATGACAGATAAAGTATCAGTATTTCTACAAATCTATAAAATAAATATAAACAATCTAATAGAGATAAAAGGTCAAAAGACTTGAACAGGCATTTCAGGAATAGGGAAAAGAAATGGACAATAAAGTTCTATGAATAGATGCATACACTTATTAAATAACCTGGAAAGTGTATATTGGAATCATACCATTTCACACACACCAGTTAGGCAAATATGAAAAATCTGACATTGCTATTGAGTTGTGAGGATGTAGAATTTCTACAACTCTAATGCAGTGCTTGTGGGAGTATAAATTATTAGAACCATTTTGGAAAAAATGATATTTAACATTATCTAGTAAAGTTGATGATGCATATATCTTTTTATGTAACAATTCCACTTGTAGATATAGACGTTAGAGATGCCCTCACATATAAAGACAATGTGGCATGCAGAAGAACGTGCATAGCAGTGATGTTAGAAACAAAACACTGGAGACATCCAAATTTACATCAACACTGATAAATAAATTCAAATGTATTCATACAATGGAAAACGACATAGCATTGAAATTGAAAGACCTACAGATGTATGTCTCAATGTGGGTGAATCTCATAAAGTTGAATGAACAAAGTGAGTTTCAGAAGAATACATATAGTCTGATCCTATTTCTACAATTTACATACATGAAAAAGAGTATAATGTTTTGGGATACATATTCACATGGCAAAATTAAAATAAAAATCAAAGAAATTATGAATAATATTTAGAACAGCCATTACCTCTGAGAGGAAAGGAGAGAGAGGAGTATGATCAAAGGGTACACAAAGGGATTCAAAGGTACTCATAATTTGGTATATTGTATGCTGCGTGTTGGGTAAACAGTGCTCTTTTTAGAATTTTTTTCATAAATTATAAGTAATAAAATGTTTCACACTAAAATACAAATAAAGCATTATAAAATATATTATCTGAAATTGTCCAGAGTTCACTTCAAATTTCTTAATCTTTCGTAGATGTTGTTTGCTAGCAAGTCCATATTAAAGGAATACCGGAAAATTAAGAGATTATTGTACGAGGTGATTCTAAAGTGACCTTGATTCACCCTCCTTCAGCTAATATGTTCATCTGTTAGGCTTGTTCAATAAGATATGTCTATAATTACCATGCATGAGTTGTTGCTTCCAAGTCGAAAAGGAAGATGACACTGGCAACACTGTGTTCTATACAAGTAGCCATCTACATGCTTTTTCCTTTTCATTCTGACCTAAAATGGAAATTTTGAGATAAATTTTCTTTTTGATTAAGGATAAAATGTTATTGTCACAAAGTCACTGAACCAGAACTAAGGATCCATCCATAGAGATGTTAAGTAAAAGCTATATTTATTTGATATGCTCATGTTTTCTCTGTATATTTCAAGGCATTTCTAAATAACTTCACTAATAATTACCACCCATTATTAAGAACCACTTACTTTTTCCCAGTGAGCTGAAATCAAGTTTGAAAAAGATATCATGCAAGAAAAAAATCCCCTAGAAGCTGTTCCTGAAAATTAACTTTGGTTATTCTGAGATCCTTTGGGATACTAAATTGCAACAATAAGCTCTAAAAGTATTGTTGCTTTTAGAGCAACAATTTAGCAACCTCTAAATTCTCCCTAATATACCTGAGATTAAATCAAATGAATCATGCTTTCCCTGATAGTTACATTATTTTAGTAAGGTTAATCTTTAAGTAGAAAAGAATTAGTGATTTTTGTTGCTTCTATCATTTCTGTGAAATAATAATTTTCAGAGCTCGAAGATGGGCCTTGCCATTTACAAAATCCTATCTGATTTAATAGAATGATATTTCTAATATTGCTATTTCTAACATTGATTTCTACACAGAATAAAGTGGCTTTCTTCTGAAAAACTCCAAATATCAAATAAGTCCAATTTCCAATCTGTTATAAATTTGAAACTAATTTATCAGGAAACAAGAAGTCAGATTGTAATGTAGTGAGGTAAAGAAAAGAAATTACTAATATGAGCAAATTAGATAAAGAAGGTATTCATATACTTCAAGACTCTTGCCATCTTCTAATCAGGCTATGGAAGAATTTCATATATCTCTTGGGCAGTGCTTTCTCCCTGATATTGATAATTTTGTCTCACACCCCATCTGCATCTTATTAGTTCATTCAGCATGTGTAGGGACATAAACATCATGTATATCTTACAGCTTGTCAATGTATCATGTTGACATTAAAAATCAATCTTTGGGGATAGAGATTAGAATAGTTATTTGTCTGCATGGTGGTAGAGGGTAGCAGGGCAAAGGTACTGACTGGAAATATTTGTGAGGGACCTTTTTGGGTGTAATGGAAATGTTCTTTATTTGGTCTGAGAGTAAGGCATATATATTTGTAAATATTAATTGATCTGTACGCTTAAGATTTGTGTATTTCACTCTACATAAATTTACCCTCAGTAATGTATTAGCAAAAGAAAAAAATATATAAATTAAGATATCTTGATTCATGGTTTCCCTTCAGATTTAGAATATAATCCAAATATTTTATGGCTTGTGAAGTTCTATGTAATCTCGTTCTTATATGTCTGTCCATCTTCCTTTCCTGACTCTCTTGTTTTGCTTACTTTTTTTTGGCCCTGTGGTTCTTGCTGTCCTTTAAAACTACACAAGCCAGCAGTGCCTCCTGATAGCGCTGGGTGGGGCGGAGCCCGCGACCACCACTCCCCGTGGTCCCTCCAAAGGGGGACTCGTACTCTGAAGAAGAGAAGGAAGGGATGGAGCTGGGGCAGGAGGAGGAGGAAGGTGGACCCCCGGATCCAGGGAGAACTAATGACATTCAATCAATCCACAGATGATATCAACAGACGCGAAACTGAACTTGAGGACATCTGTCACAAGTTCTGCTCTGTTCTGGTAGAAGCGACGGTGAAACCGGACAAGCTGGTGAAGAAAACTCGCAAAGCCGTGGAAGATCCGAAGCCCTACTGGGAGGTGCGGAGGGCGGCGAGGCTGGCTCAGCTGGAAGCTCTGAGAACCACGCAGGACCTCCTGAGCCGCCACGGAGACTATCCCCGTGGCCGAGCAGTGCCTGCTGGAGGATGGCAAACGGCAGTTCGACTCGGCCTCGCAGGAGATGCTGAATCAGCCACGCAGAGGGTCATGGAGGCGGAGCTGACCAAGACTGCACAAGGAGCCTGCGACCAGGTACAACACGGCCATGGACCGCATGTGGCAGCTGGAGGACAAACTCGGGAAGATAGTGGACGACCTGTAGGCCAAGCTGTCATGGTGAAGGGCGAATACAAGATGGCCCTGAGGAACCTGGAGACGATCTCGGACACGATGCACGAGCAGCAGCACGCCAGTGCGACTAGGGCCTCGCAGCCGCGGCGTCAGGGCCAAAGGTGGCAGCGCGACCACAGAGAACCTGTCGGGGCGCAAGCCCGAGCTGGATGCCATTTCTGTGGCCTCCGAGGCTTCTCAAGATGACAAAAGTAGCACCTCTGTGTCTGAAAATGACTCGGAAACCCAGTCTGTGTCCAGCTTCAGCTCAGGACCCAGTCTGAGATATCCGACCACTGACCAGATCCCCACGGCTGTGAGGTCCGGCAGCCTGGACCTGCCCGGCCCCGTGTCTGTCAGAGTTCGTGATGATGTTCCCAGTGCTGGGCGAATGCAGCAGGACCTTTTTCCCCAAGTGTGAGGTAGAGTGAGATGACAGGGCAAAAGGGGCAGGGAATAAAATGAGTGACAAAGCCAACAACCGGGACGTCAGCGAGCAGTGCCATGGCAAGATCCAAAGCAGCCCCTCCCCGCGAGGGCAGTGCCTTGGAGGATGAAATGCATGGGGCAACTGTCCCTCCAGTGCTCAAAGGGCAGAGACAGTATCATCCCTGACATAAAAATGGTGCATATCGGCTGATCCATCACAGCTCTGGCCCAAGTGCATATCAATATTTATACATGAAACTGTATGGAAAACATTGTGCCTCTTATCACTTAATATGTATGTAAGTCCCCTACATACCAACCAGTTCCCTTCCAAGAGCACAGTTTGTAAATCCAATTTGTTCATAAGTCCGATAAAGTTAGCCTAGGTACCCAACTAACACAATTGGCTATGTAGTACTGTACTGTAATAGATTTAGACTTTTCACACAAATAATACATAAAAAACAAACACAAAAAATAAAGAGAACATTTTTAATCTTTACACTACAGTATCTTGAAAAGTACAGTACAGTACCAGCTATATCACCGCTGCTTTTACGCTTGCTTCCAGACATCCTGGGCTTGAAATAAAGATATTGTACTACTGTACTCTATACAGTACTGTAAAGTACACAAAACCGCAACCACTTGTAGAGGATGCATGCACATGACAATGTACGCCAGACACGTGAACTAACTTAGGTGACTGGACATGCGAACGCACATTCTCATCTTTGAAAGTTCGCAACTTGAAGGATCATATGTAGGGGACTTACTGTATGCCAAATCTTAAGCATTTCCTCTAAACTGCACTAATGAAGTTTCAGTGACATTGAGAGCTATGAGACACTGATGAAAGAAATAGAAGATGACACAAACAGATAGCAAGATATAACTCGTTCTTGGATTGGAAGAATCAATATTGTTAAAATGAGTACACTACCCAAGGCAATCTACAGATTCAGTGCAATGCCTATCAAATTACCATTGGCATTTTCCACAGAACTAGGATATTGAATTCTTGTTTAGTAGTTTATTTCTTTCAACACTTTAAATATTTTATTGTACTCTCTCTTCTTGCTTTCTTGGTCTCTAATGAGAAGGCTTCTGTAATTCTTGTCTCTATAGAAATATCATGTCTCCTCACCCTCACCCCAGCCAACCTCTTTCAAGTTGTTCTCTTTGTATTTGCTTTTCTGAGTTTTGAATAAGATATATCTATGTCTGGTACTTTTCGTATTTATTCTTCTTGGTGTTCTCTGAGACTTCTTGGTCTTCAGTTTGGTGTCTATCATTAATTTTAGTTACAATTATGTCAAATACTTCCTCTGCTATATTCTCTCTTCTCATTTTGGCATTCTAATTATGCATATGTCATATCTTTTAAAGTTGTTCCATATGTCTTGGATGTTCTGTTTCTCAATTACTTTTTTATTTGTATTTCAGTTTAGGAAATTTCTATTGACATATCTTAAAGCACACTGATTATTTCCTCAGCTATTTCCAGTCTCCTGATGAGTTCAACAAAGGCATTATTCATTTCTGTTACAGTGTTTTTGATTTATGGCATTTCCTATGGATTCTCTCTTAGATTTTATATGTCTCTGCTTACATTATCCATCTGTTCTTGCATGCTTTCTATTTTTTCCATTACAGCCATTAACATTTTAATCATAAGTATTTAAAATTCTCAGTATGATAATTTCAATGTCTCTGCCATATCTCAATCTACTTCTGATGTTGCTTTGCCTCTTCAGACCATGTTTTTTACTTGCCTCTCAATATGCTTTGTAATTTTTTGTTGAAGGCTGGGTATGATGTATTAAGTAATAGGAACTTAGGTAAATAAGCCTCTAGCATGAAGATTGGTGATAATGTGACTAGAAATTGCACTTTAAAATTTATTGTTGCTATAGGTGACAAAGACACTTAAAGCACATGCAATCAGTAAAAGAAATAAACTAGACTTCATTAAAATTAAAAGCTTTTGTGCATCAAATGACATTATAATAGTGAAAAGACAACATTTGTAAATCATTTATCTGATATCATATGAAATCATATATCATATATCTGATCATTTATTTTTTAGGACTCCTATGAAGTTATTTTAGCCAGTACTTAGTTTTTTTTTTTTAAATAATTATTTCTGTGGGAGAACAAGAGCCTGGAGCTTCCTACTCTGCCATTTTCTGATGTCATCCCAAATTCCAAAGTTTTTAAAAACTGTTATGCCTTCTTTTTATGTTCTAGGCTAAATATCACTGCTTTAATCAATTATACTCTAAAAGTTGGCAACATCTATATATTTCCCCATGATTCCTGATAAAAAGTGAAGTTTGGTGATTTCACTGACAGATTTGTTCAGAGCAGGTAAATCCTTTCTCACCTTATACACACATTTCTTTCAATTACTTTTAGTGACATTTTAAAATCCTCTTCAATGATGATTAGTGTTGAAAGAGCAGAAGAGAGCTTTAACAATAAGATCTTCTTGTCACCCATCAATATTATATCCTTTTCCCCAAATTCAGTTCATTTTGGCCATCACCTGCCTAAAAGCTCTTCTCAAAGCCTTCTTCGATACAATCATGGCACTTTACAAATCTAGGTTCAAGAGAAAGCTTCATTTACAGTTTCAGTGACTGCTTTGGGTGCTTTTTTCTTCCTTCATATTATTATTCATAATCAGTCATAACTCCATTTGTGATAACATTCACTCCTCTTTAATCATTATTTTAAATTTAAGAGTCTCACATAATGAGATCAGATGTATCTTTTTGCTTAACTCTTTGATCTCTTCCTTTATGAAATCCAGGGAAATACAGTAGTACCCAAAAGTTTTGATTGATGTGAATCTACAATTATCTTAAAGTGAAAGCTTTACTTAAAAAAAAAGTGAGTCAGGAAAAAAAGGAGCATCCACCTCCTTGCAGCTAATTAGAAAACAACAATCATTCCTTTACTTGAACCAGACTATGTCTTAGAAGCACAGAGTTACTGACCACTATTAAGCACCTACCTCTTGGCCCCATCCAACCCTGTAAACTTGGAGTTACATGCCTGTATGCTCTTTATTCTCTTGAAGAAAATAATGTGCTTACGCTCTATATTAGTTTTGTGTGGCTATTTTAACAAAGTACACAAACCAGATGGCTTAAAGCAACAGAAATTTATCCTCTTACCCTTCTGGAAGCTGTAAGCCTGAAATTAAGCTGTCAACAGGGCCATGCTCCCTCTGGTACTCTGGGTAGAATCCTTCCTTGCCTTCTGCTCGTGGCCAGCAATCCACGGGTCCTGAAAACCCTTGTCTTTCAGCTCTATCACTCCCATTACTGTCTCTATCTTCATATAGCATTCTCCCTGTATGTCTATGTCTGTGTCTCCCCTCTTCTTCTTATAAAGACACCAGTCATATTGATAGGGCCCACCCTAATGATTGAATATTTACTTGATTATATCTGCAAAGACCCTATTTCCAAATAAGGTCACATTCATAGGTACTGGAGGTTACAGCTTCAGCATATCTTGTTGTGTTACACAATTCAATTCATAGCATACTCCACAGTTGGAACTTAAAAATGATTAAATTTAAAATAACCCCCTCCCATTTTTCAATTACTTCGATAAGCATCAGTGCAGTCATTCTGTCTAAACTGCATCTTCCGGCGGTACAGAGAATTGCTGAAGATGATGAGATATTTTAGTAGAACTAAATTCTAATTAACTTTGTGTATGATTAACTTTGTCAATGTTTTTCGGGAAACAGGGAAAGAATTTAAAGATTAATGCAGATTTTCACAGGTGGCAGCAGATGAGGACCCATATGCTCACAAACCCTTTCACTCCTCGCTGGAATATGCATTGTTTAGAGTAAAAATATAAGAAAAAATTGGAAAGGCATGCAATACAACCGACTTCTTAAAACTTTTCTCTTTTTCATCCATCTGGTAGTAGAAATAATAAGAATTAGGAATATGGCTAGAATTAAGGCAATAAAAGTTCATAAGAAAACCATACCTGGTTAATCAGTTCCTGAACAGAACAAGTTCTGCCTGCAATATGAAAGCTAATATTTCCACTAAGCATAATGTTTAGTGTTATTAGTTTAGAAATAAAATACATTGTCGTATATAATGTAATATAGTAAAACTCTCTCTTGACAGTATTATACACTAAAATTAAAGCAGTCCCCTTAAAATTGTGGAGGATTATTTTTTCAAGGCATTGCTTAGAAATGAAAAGCTATAATATAAATCTAGACCTTTTCTAGACTCAAAATCCCAAACTTAATAAAAAGTGTGTCTCTAGATATTCACACTATTGTCCTTGCTAACACTAAATGATATGTTTATTCAACAATTTGTACTTCCCCAGTGGGAAAATAGAATTATAAGATAATTAAGGAGGGGACTTTGTATAAATCCATTACTGTTTACCAGTGCATTTAAAATAAACACGAACACATAGTAGGTACTCAGCAAGTGTCACCATAATAATTTAAAAAATTAAAGAATCCTGAAAATAATGGATATTAACTCCACATTAAGACCCATAATGTCACATTATTAACTACATTTTTACAACTGTTCTTCTTTTAATTAAAATTAGAAAATGAATGTGAAACCATTTAAAATTGTAAAGTCTCTTACAAATTTAAGTTATTAATATAATTAATGAGTTGATAAATGACATTATTAAAAAATGAAAGCTTTTTTCCCCCTTCTTTGGGTCATTTATTGTTTCTTTTTTGAGTACAATCTGATTCTTCCATCAAATTAATTTATTTCTATGGTTCATATTGTAAGATGACTTTGGAATATTCTCTATGTGAAATATATGTGTGACTGAGAGAGAGAAAAACTAATTGTATTCATATTGCAGGACTAAAAATATATTGAAAAAATTAAGCCTTACCATAGTTGGAATATATTTGTGAGGCATCCACTTCATAAAATTCTTTATAAAATCTGTGTTGTTCAATATGACTGAACATTATTTAAAGTTAGATAGTTAAAATATTTAAAATTTAGCAAAATATAAACAAGAATCTTATTTCAGTGAAGTTGGGTATTTGAAAAGAAGTATTGTGATAGGAATTACTTTGAGAGAGTGAAATAGAAATATGATTGCCAGTTAAATATTAAAAATAATAAAATAAATTATTGGAAAGGGAGTAGCCTCATGGATTATAGTTATGAATGAGAAAAGAAGAAGGAGTATGGATAGAAGCAGAGGTAATATGTAACACAGATAGCAGTGAGCTCATTATCTCCCCTCTCCATTCCTCCTCCCTGGCTCTCACCTAGATCACTGCAATAGTCTCCTGGCTTCCTGGCTTCCATGCCTCCAAGTCTTGTCCCTTTCCAAACCATTCTCTATGATGCAACCAGAATTCAGTTTAAAACATTTAAATGGCTATCCGCTTCCTACAAAATGAAGGCCAAACTTGCTACCATGGCCTTTAACACCCATCATACTCAAGTTTTTCTCTCCCATCTTATTTCTCACCATTTTCCTGCTAACTGCCACCATCACTATCCAACCCTCAAGTTCTAGTCATGCAGAATTGAGTGGAATTCTTCAGTGTTAGTCTTTCTCCAGCTTTGGGCCCTTTTCACATGCTAAGCTGCTAATAATCATTTCAAGATCTCTCATGGAATGACTTAGTAACCACTTTATGTGAGCCCATAGGACTCATCAGACTTGAAAACTCCTAATGATTTTTCAAGGCTCAGTTCAAAGGCTAGCAATACTCTGTGAATCTTTTGTTGACTTGCCCAGGCAGAGTTAGTCTCTTTTTCTTTGCTCCTTTTACAATATGCACATTTCTCAATTATGGCTTTAACTTTATTGCATTTTAGTTCTTTGCCTGTTTCACTCTCGACTGTATACACAGCATCCTAGCAATGCACATAATGCAAAGTTGATGGTCAATAAACATTTGAATGATTAAATGTATCAATAAATCAACCAGTAAATAAATAACCCCTAGGTATTTAAATAGTGATAGCCAAGGAAGATACCTTAATTTAAGGAAGCACAAACTACCAAAGCAATTTGAAATGATTTTCAGAGTGGCAGAAAAAAACAGTATTACTTTTAGTGGCCATAATTTATGAATAAGATCTGTTTTTCACAGTTTAGTAGTTAAAAGCAAATTAATGTTTCTGTCTACAGCACAGATTTCTGAGGATATCTGGGGTTGCATTAATCTACAATAGATAATTATGGCAATTAATTTTGAGTGGAACTTTATATGCCAAAGTGATTGCATAACTTTAAATATTAAAATAAATTGTTTTTTCTTAAATGTGTTATGCAAATATTTATAATTAGTACCAAGAATGTCTCAGTTCATTCAGGCTGCTATAACAGAGTACTATAGACTGTGTGGCTTACAAACAACAGAAATTTCTTTCTCACAGTCCTACAGGCTGGGAAGTCCAAGATCACGTCATCAGCAGATCTGGTGTCAGGTAAGGACCCACTTCTTGGTTCAAGGATGGCCATCTTTTTGTTTTGTTTTCACAGGGCAGAAAGGGCAAGGGAGCTCTCTGAGGTCTGTTTTAAAAGGGTACTAATCCCATTATTGAAGACTCCTTCTTCATGACCTAATTACCTCCCAAAGGCCCCATCTCATAATACGATCATGTTGGAGGTTAGGATTTCAGCATTCAATTTAAAAAAATACAATGGAATATTACTAAGCCATAAAAAGAAAAGAAATTGAGTTATTTGTAGGGAGGTGGATGGACCTAGAGTCTGTCATACAGAGTGAAGTAAGTCAGAAAGAGAAAAATAAATACCGTATGCTAACACATATATATGGAATCTAAGGAAGAAAAAAGGTCATGAAGAACCTAGGGGTAAGACAGGAATAAAGACACAGACCTACTAGAGAATGGACTTGAGGATATGGGGGGGGGAAGGGTAAGCTGTGACAAAGTGAGACAGTGGCATGGACATATATACACTACCAAACGTAAAATAGATAGCTAGTGGGAAGCAGCCACATAGCACAGGGAGATCAGCTTGGTGGTTTGTGACCACCTAGAGGGGTAGGATAGGGAGGGTGGGAGGGAGGGAGGGAGGTGCAAGAGGGAAGAGATATGGGAACATATGTATATGTATAGCTGATTCAGTTTGTTATAAAGCAGAAAGTAACACACCATTGTAAAGCAATTATACTCCAATAAAGATGCTAAAAATAAATAAAGCATGCAAAAAGTAACAAAATTGACTAAAAACTAAGAAAACTTGACTATATAAACAAATGTGTGAAATCTGGATATGGGGGGAGATACAAATATTCAGTCTATGGCAAAGGTAAGTTTTAATTATTGAATCAACCGGAATATTAGATATAGAAGTTTTATAGCAATTGCACCACTTCAAGCAATGGTGGGCTACTTGATTTTAGACCAATAATACTCCTGAGAAAACTAGAAAATCTGGATAACATGTGAAATAACATTTGTTTGAATGCAATGAAACCTACCAAGATGATATGCACTTGTGAAGACAAGATCTCTAACAGAAGGGAAACCAAGAGGGTGAGACTGATTTGGCATCACTTTTCCTCTCAAAGCATTTGTCCATTCACATGCAGTGAATGAGAGACTGAAAATGTAAGAGAACTATTCGCAATATGTCAGATCTGGAGGAAAAGAAATTGGAATTTGAAACCTAAGAAGGAGGAGGAACTCCAGTAAACATCTAAGGCTTTAAGTTGGGATTCTGAAGGGTTATATACTAAGAGTAAGGGTGAACTTGAAATAGACCATCCCTCACAAAACCTAAAGCCAACTTTAAATCAGATAAATTCCTGATTGGTATAAAATAATCTGCCCTTAACTTAACTGCATGCCAGAAGCAAAATTAAACTGTCCCTAGAACATAACAATTTCCAAAGCTTCAAATAATCTCAACTCTTTTGTCATACACAATAAACAGCACTCAATTTAAAACAATAAAGTATGCAAAATCTAACAAAATTGACTAAAAACTAAGAAAAATCAACTATATAAACAAACATGCAAAATCTGGATATTGTAGTTCTTCTTTAACAGTGTAAGAAATTTAGTGGCAAGGTGAAGAATTCAGCAGAGAACTAGAAAATGAAAAAAATAATCAAATAGAAATTCTAGAATGAGAAAATGATTAAAAATAAGAATCAATGGATGGGTTTAATAGCATATTAGAGATGAAGAGAGAAGAGACAAAATATGTGTGAGGATTGAGGAGAAACTATACTGAAACACTGAGAGGCAAATAACAGAAAAGAGCACAAGAAACATACGAGACATGGGGAAGAATTCTGACATACATGTAACTGGCATCACAAGGAGAACAATCAGAAAATGAGGCAGAAGCCACACTTGTAGAGACAATGCCTAAGAACTTCCAAAATTGAGAGGTAATACCAACTTACAGATTCAGGATATGCTACCTCAAGCAGGATAAATACAAAGAAAACTACACGTAGGTTCAGCATAGAAAACCTGCTGAAACCTAGAGATTTTTTTCTTAATTGTAAAAGCAGCCAGAGAGAGGAAAAACACATAGTACCTTTACATTTTTGAGTCACTTTGCCCCTACAGGTATTTTACAGGATGACCAAGCTGAGCTCCTTCTGTGGGATCCACAGTTACCTTATGGGAAACATGAGAAGCACACACCTAGTTATAGAAGCCAATCCCCAAAGGTGTGAGCTATTTCCAAATAGCCGTGTATTTTTGTCCTTCTACCCTACAAGTCACATCTAGTCTTTCTGCTTTGGATTTTTCAGACATTAATCAGGTATGAGCACCTTCATCTTCAAGATATCTCCTCCAGAGAATACATATTATTCTCCTCTAAAACCGCATCGTTCGACTTGGTGGAATGAGTATACCTCCCATTGGCATGGGATGGGTTTGGAAATGTAGATAAAGGCAAGATCATTTAGTCCCTTGTAGGCTATGGTAAAGATTGTGTGTTTGTCTGTGTTTTCTCATGCAGTTTGAAGCCTTGAAGTGTGTTAAGAAAGGAGTGAAAAAATAATATTTATATTTAAAAAATATCAGTACGTTTGCATTTTGGAAATAAGATTAGTTGGGGTAGTAAAAGAGATGGCAGGGCAACCAATCAGGAGACTACTGAAATAGTTCAAATGAGGGACTATGGTGACTTGGACTTGAATGGTGATAGTATGAAAATAAGTAGACAGATTAGAGAAATAAGTTGAATGATTCTCTTCAAGGTGGCCAGGGCTCCATTCCTGTCCATTAATTACTCTAACCCCTCTGTTGTTTTTCATGTCAGTATATTTTAGTGTTTTATGTTCTACTCTTATTATATAGACCATGATTTCTTCTACTACATAAGAAGAGATAAAGTATTCTTTGAAATATCATAATTGGATTTGCTAGTAGTTTATATTTGAGTCTTCTCTTTAACTTGCCCTGTAGTATTGATTTTTCAAAGTTTCTATATATGGTTCTTTTCTCTCCATTCATTCTTAAAGAGACAATATTCCTCCAAATATGGCATTTAGTATACAGAAAACATTCATTAATTTTTTGGTTATACTCACATGTTTCCTTCCATGAAACCCTTTCATAGAGACACCAAATGCAGAGAAGTCAAGTCTCTGTCTATATTCTTGTATTGGCTTTCTGATATCTGGAAGCAAAACTGTTCCAAAAATGAAGATATTTGGACACTATGTTTGCTCCTAGTGCTGTTCACAAATCTAGTTTTCTCTGTAGCATCATGGTAGGATGGCACTCTCAGCTTCTGTTGAAGTTAGGCAATGTGTTTTTATTTGGCCAGCAAAATGGAGTGTCACTTATAGGGGAAGCTTTAAGACATATTGTGTGATTCTCCATTTTCCCATTCTGGTGCTCTGATGATAATGGAAGCTCATGCCAAGATGACGCCTCCAACAACCAGAGTCCTTAAGTAACAATGATGGGCAGGGCCAACTGCACACCCCCACTGACCTTCCTTGGACTTTAAGCATGTGAGAAACTTTTGTTGTCCTAAGCCTATTTTCGGGTTGTCTGTTAATGCAGTAGAGCCTAGTCCATCCTTATACAGACATAAGTTTAGGTGAACCTCTTACTCCAAGCATGATCTCCCTCTAAAACAATTGTGTCCTGGACATTTAACACTGATAGTGATTGAGAACTCACTAACTTTGAGGTAGTATTCTCCATTTTTAAGCAGTTAAAATTATTAAACTATTCTCTTTGTTTTGAACCAAAATTTGCCTTTCTGTAACTTCTACTCAAAAGCTAATTTACATACTGGGCATAATTAATGAACAGGTACTTGTCTAAATTTTTTCAATGATATTCTGCAACTTAGAATTCCTGCCTCAGGAAGTGTTCTGTTGAAACTATTTTCTGAAAGAGCCTAAATCCCAAACAACAGAACACATTGAATGTAAATTAAACAGCGCTCTTGAGCAGAAAATGAAATTTGTTCCATGATATGAATTTTAAGGAAGCCCACATAATGTAAATGGTGCTGAAAAAGACGATAAACCTGCAAACATAATTGATATCCTCCTACCTTGGTGATAAATAGTGAGGAAAATTAGAGTAATATGCATGAACATATCTCATTCAAATACTTTGATTCTATTATCTAAGCAGAACCAGAAAATATTTTCAAGTAATTAATGACACTTTACTCCAGAAATATCAATATAGTAGACACTTTAAAAATGCACTCCTTTTAGTTTTTATAGAAAGAGGGCTCTACTCACCATAATCCTGTGTTTTAAACTAAAGTTTGATGGTTGAGAATTCTTTGTTTTAACATTGTATTTTACAACTGGTGGAGGGAAATAAGTAACAACCTACCCAGTACAATTTGAAAGGCACTAGAAAACTGCCATTGTCCCAAATCTGTTTATCAAGGGTCATTCACATTTGGGGGTTTAAACATCAACACAAATTAGATAAATGTACAACAGAATAATAGGAAAAGGAGAAGAATATGGTTTTCAAAATTTTTTAAATCAAAAGGACAAGAACTATATAAAAATACGTTTAATTCTGTAGAAATCAAATAACAAAATTAAAGCAACAAGATCCTATTTTTCATCTATGATATAGGCAATTTTGTTTTTACTAACAATTTCTATTATTGATGAGTTTGGGAAATGTACCCTCTTATTCACTTTTGATAGTAGTGTAGAGTGTGATTCACTTATTCATTTCTTTACATGGTGATTAACATAAAGGAAAAAAATTCATAATAGGTAATTACAGCAAACATGACCCAACAAAGATGAAGAAACTAATGTCTCAGACACCTCAGGAATAAATATCTTGGCTGCCACCATACTCCAGACAAGAAAATTAGACTGGTTGAAATGTTGGTCATGGATGAGAAAAATCTAGAATGTGTAAAGCAGGGGGGAGTAGATATTAACTATATCCTCAAAATCAGTTAACAACAAGCAGACTGTAGCTTCTTCCAATAATGTTCCTGTATCAAGTCTTGTATAGATATTGTGGCTGGCCACCAACTTCAAGAATAATTGGACTTAGTGGAGAGCATAATAGTATTAGGCACTTCTTGTTTCACCTCACATAATCTTAGCATCAACTCGGAATCCAGCCACGCCTATCAAGAACAGTTTTGTGCAGGCTTTATCCTACTTCACACCAACTGCCTCAAGAAGCTCCCACATTTCTCTCATTTATGGCCCTAGGATTTCTCTGTTGTTGCAGCATGGGTCACCTATGAGAGCACCCTTAGCAATTGTATATGTGCTACCAAGAAGTGGGAGGGAGTTAACACCACATGGAACAACCCTCAAACAAAAGAGGATAAGAGTCAATGAATAAGTGCTTTTGCCATTTATCCTGCCACAGAAACTTTAGAAATGCACCCTATATGATACCTCAGAAGCTCCCGTGAGCCTGAGCATTAGGCTACCAACTACTGCTTTTCTTTATCCTAGGTGTCATTCTCCATGGGCCCTCAATCAATCCTTCAAACTCAGATCACTTTCCAAACAAAAACAAAACAAAACAAATCAAACCTCATGCAAGCCTTTGTTCTAGGTTCTATTTGGAAGAAACCCAGGCTAAGACAATATGAATAACTTCACAGAGAGACATTTATTTTCAAGAAATTCTTTCTGAGGAAAAATCTCAGATACAAGAAAATGTTTCCTTCTAATATATCAGGTATAACATCTTATGGAACAAAAATACTTAAAAGGTAAATGTTCAATAACAGGAGGCTGGCTAACCTTCTCGTGTTGCTACAACAAAATACCATAAACTGAGTGACTTAAACAATGGACACTTATTTCTCACAGCTCTGGAGTCTGGGAAGTCTAAAATCAAGGTGCTGGACAATTCAATTTTTGGTGAGAAACTTCTTCCTGGGTTTTCGACTGCCATCTCCTCACATAGAGGCGGGTGAGGAAGAAAGAGGGAGAGAGAATGAATATGAGAATGAATGCATGTGGAAGCAAGTGAGCTCTCTGGTTTCTTATAAGACAACTAATCCCATCATGAGAACCACAGACTTATAACCTCATCTAAACATAATTACCTCCTAGAGGTCCCACCTCCTAATACCGTCACACTGGGGAGTTAGAGCTTCGACATATGAATTTTGAGGGGACATAAGCATTTAGTCCATAATAGTCAGATACCTAAAGGATCTCATAGTACTTGAATTGATTTTAGAATAACATATTTATTTTTTAAAAGCACTATGAATCTGAGAGGAGATGTGCTTTTGATTGGTAAAAAAACTGATAAATAATTTTCTCTAACTCAATCATAAAATAATTACTTTTTGGAAATCTATAAATTCTGGGGAAAATATAAGGAGATAACTCCCTAAAATGTTTATTTTTGCCATTTTTTTTCAATTTATTTTTCACGTGCATCCAATCTTATATGCTAAGTTCTGTTTGCTATTTATTAATTTAGAGTTTTGGAAGTTAGCATAATAGTTAAATATAAAGGGATATTGTTTGACTCTATTTTAGTCCTAGGTATATTTTAAAGGAGTAAACCATTTCGCCTCACAGTATAGGGGCTGAGAGATGCTTAAGACAGCAGGACAATATAATGAAAGAAATTAAAATATTAACTTTGTTCTTTTTCTAACTTACTTTGATAATGATAGTAAGATACTCTGCATATTCCGAGCAAATTACTCCTTATAGCCTTTAGTCATCCTAATCAAGCAATAGAGAAATAGTACTTTGCTGAGATACCTTGGGTATCATCTAAGGGGCCACTGTTAATGTATTAAGTGCTCATTCGCACCACAGCGAGCAAACTGCTTCTAAGTGATTTCTGAGAGTAAACTTGAGTACCCTGAGTACCTTTATTTGACCCAAATATGTCTTCACTTGTCTAAATGGTTAATTGGATGATTCAGTTCATTTGCCCTTCTATTTAGCTGACAATTACCATATATACATTATATGGATTATGCCTTTTCAACAAAATGACATTTTCTGTAAGGCAACACTGAACACAGTTTATATTCTTTAATGAATGAGAAGGCACCTTATGATCTAGTTACAGGACCTCAGAGACATCACAGTAAATCTCAAACATCACAGTGATGTATAAGGAATTGATTGAGCTAATCTTTTATAATTCCCCCAAAAATCATCAATTTCTTTGTTCATATATTATTTTGTTATACTCCTCTAATATGATACATAGAATAATTTATTTATTAATACTTTGCATATGGCAATGCCAGTACTTAATCCATTTCAACCTTTCTTTCTCAACCACAGGAGTTGCCATTATTTAACTCCTGACTATATTTAAAGAGGAATTTTCAACATTCTGGGAACTTTTCTCTCCTTTTTTTCTTAGTTTCAAAGCACTGCAGTTAAAATATGGAAACTAAAGAATTCCCTATTAACTAGGCTGATATTGTTATAAACCTGATTACTTGTCTGAAACAAAATGCAGCATAAGTTTAAACCTCATAACTACACAGTTTTTTAAAAAGTGGCATCACATAGAGAATTAGGGAAAAAATTCAGATAATGAAACTAATAAGTTAATTATTCTTTAGGAATGTGTTATATAGTTAACCCTGAACAATCTGTAGAGGAATTGGCCATTTGGGGAATAATAAATCTTAATTAATGAAGCAGAGACCTCTGATGCATTCACCTCTCCAGCTGAATTTAATAATTAGATAATAACTGTCTAGTAGTGATTTCTGACCCCCTTTTGTTAAGAAAAACAAATTACTTTTATAGTTGCTGTAATTGAATCAAACGTGTAAAGTATAAAGTCCAAGAAGCAATGGCTTTCCTATTTCCTTCGTCTCTCCCAACCCAAACATCCCCCATTAGAAAGCCAGCAGCCCGACGTGGCCTTTCTTCTTTACCTACAAAATCCAACAATTATGCTGATTAGTTTTTGCCTAATAATCGAGCCATTGTGTGGAAATGAACCATCATAGAAACATATTTATTCCATCCCTAGAAATTCAAAGCAAGACCTGTTAGAAATTTGTTTTAAACAGTTATTTGTTTTGACTCTGTTTTTATCCCACTAGTCAGTATAAACAAGGTCAATTGCAGTTGTTGAGGCTTTAAAAAGTTTTTTTAATTTTAGCAGCATAGTTCTAATTTAAGTCAAATTGATAGTAGCTTTCAAATACTATTGATTTTGCGGCTTATAGACAGGGTCTATTATTTATCCACTCAATGTATATTCTCCTTCCTTACTTAATAACTGTACCATTGTTTTAGTTGGGGTACAAATGTACCCAGCAAAAAAGACTTTATTTCCCAGGTTCCCTTACAGTTAGGTGTGGTCATAAGACTTTTTGGCAATCTATAAATTCTGGGGAAAATGGAAGGGGATAACTACCTAAAATGTTTATTTTTTGCCAATTTTTAAAAAAATTATTTTTCACATGCAACATAGAAGAGGATAAAACTATTCTGAAAGTTTCTGAAAGAGGGGAAGACAACCTCATTTTCCCTGAACACCCTGTTTTCTTTCTACTTGTCAGTATGGTTAATAGGTGGAGAATCATCAGCCATTCTCAGCTGGATATTACATGTTAAGGCTATTATAGGAGAAAGAAAGAAATTGAATCTCTGTGTCCACAGGGTATCTCTGCATCAGCTATGGGCTGCCTACCTCCAGAATTCTTTAACATGAGAGGGAAATGACGCCTATCATGTTTGAATTTCTGTTATTTTAGGTTTTTCTGTTATATGCAGCTAAAACATTTTACTTGATATGGTATGAGTGTTCATGAATTAGGACATTTTCTGATAAGAAGAGAGAGTAAGTGAACAATGTAAATTTCATTGGCTCTCACATGCCTCAAACAATGAAGGCTGAAACCAAATTAAAGTGTAAACTCAAATACAAAGAGCAAAGGCTCACTTACAGTTTCAGCTCCTAAATGTAAAGAACTTGGAAGTGATCACAATTATCCTCACAACAAGAAAAAAGCTGAACAAAGTGAAAATCAATTTTTCTTGGAACCATAAGAGAACCAAGGTCACAGAGCAAGCCACCATCCTGAAATCTGGAGAGACAAGAAAATTCAGTGAGTCACAGCTGAGATCTCCTTAAATGGAGCAGAAACCACTAAAGCCATAAATTGGTAGCTGTATCTCAATGGTAACTTTAACAAATTGCTGGAGGCTGAGTGTGGGCTAATGTGAAAGTAAGAAACTCCTAGGGGCCACAGTCTTAGGGAAGTCCCCACACTTTTGTGGGCTTTACCTCCAGGAACCCTGCTAGGTTCTCAGTGTGAAAAGCTAAGGAAAATTTCATGGTTTAGCAGGAAGATAGGAAAAGTAACCATTTTGAAATATTCCCAGAATGTTCTTCATAAGAGAGGACTACTTTTCAGGGGAAAGAACTTTACCAGAGCCTTGTCCCAGGTCCCTAGGAAAATGGCATTCTTTTCATTCTAGCCTCCTGTAATCTTCCCATCTCACCCAAGGGGGAGCTGAGGAAAAAAAAAAAAAAAAGAGGAAGCGATACAAAAAAACCCAAAAAAACCCAAAACCCAACACTTGTGAAGATAACAGGCCAACACACAGGCCCGGTAAAATAATGAGATTTAAATGGGAGGTTATATAGGCCTCCACATCTTGACACCACAGCACCAGTACAATAACAGTAGATTACAGCTGAAAAGACCTGTAAGACACATACTTTTATTTTAAAAGGACTACTTTATGGGATTCCACGTTAAGAAAGGAGAGAAAAGTAAGGACACTAGATGAATTTGGAGTTTCTGGCAACTACAACTATAGTAAATATTTTATAAAGACTGACTCCTAGCCAGATTAACATAAATTCTCACATTGATGGCCTACTTACCTCAGTTCGTATTATCTAATACAACATGTCTAACCTTCAAAATAATATTCCATGGTATGTAAAAAGGCAGGAAAAAACAATCTGAAGAAGCAAGACAAGTGTCAGAACCAGACTCAGATATGGCAGGAATTTTGGAATTATCAGACTAGGCACTTAAAATAGCTATAATTAATATGTTAAGGGATATACTGAAAAAAAATACAATGTGCAAAAACAGATGAGTAATGCAGAAAGATGGGAACTCTGGCAGAATTTAAAAGAAATGCTAGAAATCAAAAACACTGTAACAGAAAAGAAGAATGCCTCTGATGGACTCTTAAATAGATTGGACAAGGTGAGTAAAGAACCAGTGAGCTTAACGGTAAGTCAATAGAAACTTCCCAAACTGAAATGCAAAAAGAAAAAATAATGAAAAAATATAGCACAGAATATGTAAGAACTGTAGGACAATATCAAAAGGAAACTATCAAAATGACAATATCAAACATATGCATATATGGAATATTAGAAGGAGACAGGCTTAGAACTTTCCAGAATTAATAACAGAAACCAAGCCACAGATCCAGAAAGTTCAGAGAACACTAAGCAGAAAAATTCCAAAAGTACTACACATAAACGTATAATAATAAACTGAAAAAAAAAGGAAAAAGTAAACTTAAAAGAAGCTAAATTAGTGGGCAGTGGAAGAACTTACTTTCTTATATAGGAAAAAAGGTAAGAATTACAGCAGGCTTCTCATCAGAGAGCGTGAAATCGAGAAGACAGTAGAGTAGAATTTTTAAAGTGTCAAAAAAGAAAAACAAGATGGAATTCTATATCCAATGAAATTATCCTTCAAAAGTGAAGGAGGGGCTTCCCTGGTGGTGCAGTGGTTAAGAATCTGCCTGCCAATGCAGGGGACATGAGATCAAGCCCTGGTCCCGGAAGATCCCACATGCACAGAGCAACTAAGCCCATGCACCATAATTACTGAGCCTGAATTCTAGAGCCCATGAGCCACAACTACTGAGCCTGAATTCTAGAGCCCATGAGCCACAACTACTGAGCCCATATGCTGCAACTACTGAATCCCATGTGCCTAGAGCCTGTGCTCTGCAACAAGAGAAGCCACCACAATGAGAAGCCCGTGCACTGCAATCAAGAGTAGCCCCTGCTCATCGCAACTAGAGAAAGCCTGCACGCAGCAACAAAGACCCGACACAGCCAAAAATAAATAAATAAATTTATTTTTTTTAAAAGTGAAGGAGTACCACTACACATCTAATAGAATGGCAAAAATCCTAAACACTGACCACATCAAATGCTGGCAAGGATCTGGAGCAACAGGAGCTCTCATTCATTGCTAATAAGGATGCAAAGTGGTACAGTCACTTCAGAAGACAGTTTGGCAGTTTCTTACAGAACTAAACATATTCTTACCCCGCAATTCAGCAATTACATTCCTTGATATGTACCCAAATGAGTTGAAAACTTAGGTCCACACAAATATCTGCAAATGGGTATTTATAGCAGCTTTATGTATAACTGATAAAACTTGGAAGCAGTAAGACGTTCTTAAGCAGCTGAATGGATAAATAAGCTGTGGTACATTCAGACAATGGGTATTATTCAGCATTAAAAAATTGAGCTATCAAGCCACAAAAAGGCAGAGAGGAACCTTAAATTCATATAACTAAGTGAAAGAAGCCAAAATGAAACGGTTACATACTGTATGATTCCAATTATATGTCATTCTGGAAAAGGTAAAACTATGGAGACAGTAAAAAAAAAAAAAAGAAAAAAATCAGTGATTGCCAGGAGTTATAGGGGAGAGAAAGATGAACAGGCAAAGCACAGTGGTTTTTAGAGCAGTGAAACTATTCTGTGTGCTATTATAATGGAAGATACATGTCCTTATATATTTGTCAAAACCCACAGAGTATACACCGTCAAGAGTGAATGCTAGTGTGCAGCCACTATGGAGAACAGTATGGAGGTTCCTTAAAAAACTAAAAATAGAGTTACCATATGATCCAGCAATTCCACTCCTGGGCATATATCCAGAAAAGACAAAAACTCTAATTCGAAAAGATATGTGTACCCCAACGTTCACAGCAACACTATTTACAATATCCAAGACATGGAAGCAAACTTCCATGCCCAAAAATGCCCAAAAGATGAATGGATAAAGAAGATGTGGTACATATATACAATGGAATACTACTCAGCTATAAAAAGAATGAAATAATGCCATTTGCAGCTACATGGATGGACCTAGAGATTATCATACTAAGTAAGTCAGAGAAACACAAATATTATATGATATCACTTATATGTGGAATCTTAAAAAATGATACAAATGAACTTATTTACAAAACAGAAAAAATTTCACAGACATAGAAAACAAATTTATGGTTACCAAAGGGGAAGAGGGGGAGGGAGGGATAAATTAGGAGTTTGAGATTAACAGATACACACTACTATATATAAAATAGGTAAACAACAAGGACCTACTGTATAGCACAGGGAACTATATTCAATATCCTGTGATAACCTATAATGGAAGAGAAACTGAAGAAGGATATACAACTGACACTTTGCTGTACACCTGAAACTAATACAACATTGTAAATCAACTATAAACAAAGAGTGAATGCTAATGTAAACTATGGACTTTGTGTGATCATGTTGATAAATGTAGGTTTATCAATTGTAACAAATGTACCACTCTAGTACAGGATGTTGAAAATGGAGGAGGTTGTGTGTGTGTGTGTGTGTGTGTGTGTGTGTGTGTGTGTGTGTGGACAGGGATATGTGGGAACTCTCTATACTTTCTCCTCAATTTTGCTGTGATCTTAACACTGTTCTAAAAATAAAGTCTATTCTAAAAAGTAAGAGAATTAACAACTCTTCACAGACAACAACAACAACTTCTGAGGAAATTCAACACTGGCAGATTTACCTTGCAAGAAATGTTAAAAGGTTTTCTTCAGGCAGGAAGAAAGTGATATATGTCAGAAACATGGAACTATATAAAGAAAGGAAGATCATTGGAGAAGTAATAAATAAAGGTAAAATAAAATATTTTATTTTCTCATTTAGGTGTTCTAACATATAACTATTTAAAGTAATTCAAGTAACAATGTATTGAGTGATTGCAGCATATGGATAAGTGAAATGAACAACAGCAAAGAAACATGGGATAGGAGGAAAGAATTGGTAAATCTCTATTACAAGGTATCTGGTCTACATTTGAAGTGAAACAGTGTTATTAAAGGATGACTTACTTAGTCTAATATGTATATTATAAACTCTAGAGTAATCACAGGAAAAATTTTAAACTATAATTGATAATAAACGAATAAAAAAATACTAAAATCAGAGAATGTTGAAAAAGAAGGTGCAAAAGAAAATGTATAACAAATAGATAACAATTACAGACATGGTAGATACTAATTCTGCTATATCAATAATCGTATTAAATGCCAGTGATCTAAATACACTTATTAAAAGACAGATTATCAGAGTGGATTAAAAAACAAGATGGGTTAAAAGTAAAAAAATAGAGAAAAATATGGCATGATAACAACAATGAAAAGAAAGTTGAAGATGCTATGTTAATTTCAGACAAATCAGAACTTCAGAACAAGGGATATTATCAGAGACAAATAGGGGTATTACATAACTATAAAAGGATCAGTTCTCTAAGAAAATATAATGATCTTTTATATATATGCACCTAACAACAAATCATCAAAATACAGCTCTCTCAGTATTGATAGATTGGCAGGCAGAAAATCAGTAAGAATATAGTTTACCTGAACACAACTATATATCAATTTGATTTAATTGATATTTATAGAATATTCTGTCCAATACCAGCAGAATACACATTCTTCTCAAGCTTGCTGGAACAGTCACCAAGATAGACCACAGTCTGGGCCATAAAACATACCTCAGTGAATGCAAAGAAATATAAATCATACAAAATATGTTCTCTGTAAAGGAATTATACTAGAAATCAATAACAGAAACAGCTGGATAATATCCAAATATTTGGAGATTAAATAACACACATATATAACACATGGGTCAAAGAAAAATCTCAGGATAAAATTAATCATATTTTGAACTAAATAAAAAATTAAAATATAGTTATCAAAATTTGTAGGATGTAGAAAAAACAGAACTTAGAGGGAAATTTATAGCGCTAAATGCATATAAAAGAAAAAAAATATCTAAAATCAACAATCTGAGTTTCCATATCATGAAATTAGAAAGAAAGAACAATTTAAGCCGAAAGCAATAAGAAGGAACAATAAAAATTAGAGCAGAAATCAATGAAAGTGAAAACAGGAAAGTAATAGAGAAAAACAAACAACAAAACCAAAAGTTGGTTCTTTGAGAAGAGCAATTAAAAAATTGATAAACCTCTAATCAGGCTACCCAAAGAATAAAGAAAAGACACACATTGCTGATGTTAAAACCAAAAGTGGGGCCATCACTACTGATCCCACAGACATTAAAAGGATAACAAAGGAATAGTATGAATCATTCTATGTCTACAAATTTGATAATTTAGATGAAATGTCTTTCAATTCTTTGAAAGTAACAAACTATCAAAACTCACACAGGAGATGTAGATAATATGAATAGACTTATATGTATTCATGAAATTGAATCAATAGTTCATAACCTTTCAAAAAAGAAAGCATTAGCCCCAGACAGTTTCACTGGTAAAATCTATCAGCATTTAAGAAAGAGATGATATTCATTCTCTACAATATTTTCCAGAAAATATAAGCAGAGAGACCATTTCCTAACTCATCCTATAAGGCCAGAATAACCCTAATAAACCTAATAATTTAGTTATTAAATCAGCTAGACATTGCAAGAAAGAAAAACTGCTCACCAATAGAGCTTATTAAAATACATATAAAAAAACACACCAAAAAAAAAGCAAATCAAAAAAAAAGTAGCAAATCAAATATAACAGTGAGGAAAATAATTATACACTATAACCAGGTAATATTTACTCCAGGTGTGCAAGGCTAGTTCAACACTTGAAAATCAATCAATGTAATCCATCTTATCAACAGACTAAAAAATAGAAAAAAATATGTATGTTAAAAAAACAAAAGCTCTAGAATAGGATCAGTACAATAAAACATATTGATTATAAATGTAATTTCAAGCCTTTCTGAATGAAGGATTCCTACTCCCTCAAACAATAATGGTTAAGTGACTGAAAAAAAAAAAAGAATGTTCTATACAAGCTAGTAAATTAATGTCTACTAAAGTGCCCTGTGACCCACCTTACAAAATGATGTATGGGTTCATACTTAGGGGAAGATCAATATCCTTCACCTAAATTGAATCCAGCACATCAAAAGATTCACATACCTTGTAGCTTCATGAATCATGCTATCCTCTCAAAATTTAGACATGGCCCTTCTACATTTGAAGACTTTGTTGACGAGATTTGTGGGTGGTAATGTTGCTCTATGCATAGTAGTTGAAGAGATTTTATAAAAAACATAATTCAGGTTATTATCATCAATAGTTGTCTCAGAAAGATAGTGTAGTTAGACTGATGTTACATTGTAGAACCTGAGTATTAAGCAAGCTTGGGAATTCAAACCTTATTCTAAAAGCACATTCAAAATCATAATTAGATTTATTCACCTTTTATAGTATTGTTCATAACATATAAATTCAGAAATCTAAGAGGAAATATAATATTTCATTTTAAAGCCTCTAATCTGTACAAAGTAATTGATGTTTGGGATTTATTTTATGAAAGAAACTATATAGAAAAATGTTTATTTATGTTTGTCATTCTGGATATTGGAGGGAGTGATATGACAGAGGTATCAAGGTATCTTGATCATTTAGGGAAGCAAAGTCAGTAGGATGCATTGGAAACCTATGTTTAGAATTTCCCATAACTGGTTAATAATTATGATTCATACCATTGGTTCTTAATTTTATTGTATATAAGCATTATCTAGTGTTTTTGTTAAAAATGTAGATTTCACCCCTTGAGTTGGGCCAAGAATCAACAATCATAAGAAGCATCACAGGTGACTGTAATAAATGGGTTTATCTTAGGTTGTAGTCTCCAAAATGAATCCTAAGAGAAGGATTCATTTATTAACAAGGTGCTCCCTAGAGAAAACAATAAGAGAAGGGGGAAATCAGTACAGAGAAAGGGAAGAAATCAAGCAGGACTGGTATTCAGGCAGTTCCAGGCTAAGTCTGATCCCATGGAGAGCTCTGAAGCATAAATTACACCTCAGAATCTGTCCCAATGTGAGTCAAGAATAGAGCAGGGCAGTTTGAAACTGAGTGAAGGTCATTTTCAGATCTTAAGATGTCTTTGGCAACTTGATAGTGAGAGATTAGAGACTAAAGCAGAACCTGTTCATCTACAGACCTGCTCATCTGTTAGTTCATCTGCAGAGCTAAATTAGTATCCATCCTTCACCTATTCACTCATGAACACGAGTAATAAGGAGGTTGTTGGTGGGGGGGGAGTCTATAGCTCTTATCTGCCTTCCTAGTTGGATTTCCCCATATTTCCCTCAGACAATTTCTATCGTTTGTGTATTTTTTGTTTTTTTTTTTTTTTGTTTTGGTTTTTTGGCCACCCTTTGGGATCTCAGTTCCCCAACCAGGGATTGAACCTGGGGCCACAGCAGTGGAAGTGCCAAGTCCTAAACACTGGACCACCAGGGAATTCCCTATCATTTATGTTTTATGTTTTAAACCAGGCCTAGACAAGGTTAAGGACTGAGAAAGGAAGTAAAGTCTGCATGCAACCTTAGGTGTGCCACAGACATACTCTGTAACATCATCAATACATTTTTGTGCAGATTTTTCTTTCAGTTCCTTTAAATTTTCAACATTGTGTTTGCTAGTGTAAGGAGGAAAAAACATGCTTTCATTCTTTGCTAGAATAAAAGAGAGCTAGAGATGGTCTCAAAGCTTAAAGAAACTAAGAAAAACCTGATAGACTACGGAATATGAGATGGAGTAAACTTAGCTGGGAAAACAGACTCTTCAAATGTAATCTGCTCCTCATTTGGGATATTTAGGAAGCTTAACATCTGCATGTACTTCATACCTGTTGGACACATGTTTGGGAAATCTGACATAAGAGAAAAAATATTGTAGGTAGAACTTGACTTCTGGTACACATTTAGAGAGTTTCAGAATAGGGGAAAATAGTGAGATATTCCAAATCAGAATAGAAAAATAGGTGTAAGACTTTCTTATAATTTTAAGCTTACTTGGTTATGTCCTAGCTAAGCCCTGACACCGCTGAATAGTTTCTAAAAGTCATGGAGAACAGCAATCTAGTGGTATTCAGATCAAAGATTCAGGACTTTTCTTCTATGGCTGTTCTGTGGGCATGAATGTATGTGGGTGTAAATGTATATCAGTATAAATGTGTACTTATGTGTGAATACGTCTAATCAAATAGAACTATAGGAATTTAAGTTTGTCCAAATACCCCGGTATTTACTACAGTAATAATCAATTATTCTCTTGGGAAAATCTTTTGTCAAAGGATCTATTTTCTCAATTTCATATTCACTTTTACTTGGCACTGGAAATAAAGGCACTTTTCAGTTAATCAAATTTTAGTACAACCAATCTATTAATAGTGCTCTTAAACTCATCTACCTGAGTGTTTTCTCTCTTAATATTCCCACGTCTTCTAGAGTTTTATCTCCACAGTGGGTAATTCTGACTTACACAGTCTCTATTGAAATCACTGTACTGATCTCTTACCAAGCAACTCTCTAATATTGACTTGATTTTCCCACTGGACAGACAACACACGAGTTAGTCAACAGGAGTCTTCTTTTCCACTTGGCAGTTTTATTACTTAGTGTTAACAAATATATCACTACTCTTTGCTTTTAAAAACTACTCTCTTAGGAGTTCAGTTAGCAATCCCTAAGAGTTGAGTTTCCTCTTGTAAATTGATCAAATTGAGTTTCTGATCCTGAAATTGTGAAAATCTTGAAAGTGTGTTCATTAAACCACAACTCTTCCACTTCTTAATTTCATAGATTTATTTTTTTTTCTAACTCCACAGTTCCCTAAACCTGTTTTGTTGAAGGTAATTAATGTTGTAAGTACAAAATCCAGTCAGTTTTTTTGGTACTTTATCTCAAATTTTCTGCAAAGCATTTGACACTGGTGACTGGTCTAAGGCTACCTTTGGAGTACTTTCAGTCTTTTGGTTTGAAAGTTATGTCATTATTTAGTTTCATCTTCTACTTTTCAGATTACTGGTTTCTTTACCTCTGTTGTTTTTATCTTTCCCCAAGCTTTCTCCAAATGTGAGCATGTATTAAAGGCTCAGTTCCTCACCATGGAATTACTGTTCTAAACTAATTACTCTGGTGAATTCTGTCTCAAACCTTCAGTTATCTTCTCTAGAGCTGTAGGATTGACTTATCCTATCCTCAGAGCTCAAATTCCCTGATGTATATTGCCTACTGAACATTTCTCTGAATGCCCTTAAATGACCTAATTACTTCCTCATTTTCCCTTGAAAATACTCATTCTCTCAGACAAGGATGGGAAACTCTTTCATCTTGCTCACCCCTTATATAATGATACAATTACCCAGACTTGTCAACCCTTCCTCTTCATTTCTCACACACATCTATTATTTTTAATTTATACATCTAATTCTCAGTACTTCAGACTACAAAGTAATTTTTCAGCTCACGCTGTGAACAAAAGTTTAAATAACCACATTTCCCTATCCCTATGTCATGCCAGACCTGCCCACCCATTCGTATGGGCCCAACGATATCCTATTACTCTCTCCTATAAACCATAGGACTTAGGGCACATACCAGCACCAGGTACATACTGCTATCTTGTCAGTTTGCATTTTGTTCACTCACAGCATATATTTAAACCCTAGTGTTTCTTCTAAAAATGTATACACTACTTTGTAACATGGACTCCAGCTCTACTCACAACTTTATTAGGCAGCAGTGTTAAGATTTCTTAAAGCATGGTATCCTGAGTGATTCCTCCATAATGCAGTATCATAGTTCAATTTTACATAATAAATATCACAAATAAAAATGAATAGTTGCTCATAAGCACTTTCAGATATAATAATAGTACTTTCATGAATATATTACTCTAGAATTTACAAGGCACTTCCCATCTATTACATCATTTGAACATCTCAACAAGCCCAGATGATGATACTGCTATAAAATTTTATACTTATTTTATAGATGAGGACATTGAAATTTTAAAAAGTTAAATGACTTGCTTATTTAAAAATGCATGCCCTTTGATATATGTATTCATCCTGTGAAATATTTCAAAATATATAGAGAGCTAGAAGGTGTTGACGACAATGTTTCTTACAATAGTGTCAAATAAAGGAATGGATAAATGTATTTCCAACCAGTGGATTATTTTTCAGCAAGTAATTAATTAAAATTAAATAATTTAAAAATATCTTCAATAGCTATAATATATCATATATTGAAAAACACACACAAGACCTCTGCTCTCATGAAAATTATTCATATGGAGAGAGTCAGAGATTAATATTAAACATATAAATAAATAAGCAAGAACATATCAGAATATAATAAAGTCTCTGCAAAAAAAGAAAGAAAGAAAAAAAATGGGGTTATGTGATGATTTTGAAATGATAGCTATAAAAATGTCGGACACAGAAACATTAATTGTGTTAGCTGTTGAGTGACATGTCAAAGTGATAATGCTAAATATGTAAGTGGAAATGCAGTATAGCATTAAATGCCAACTATAACAGCTAAGTAATATATAATGTACAGATAAAGAGACTGGAGAAACATACCAATATGTTTATACTATCCTCCTTAAGGCACTTTAGTTAGAGGGATTTTTCCTCTTTTATACAATGAGAATAATTTAATATAACTTAATTATAATCTTAAAATAATGTTAAAGTCAACAAGTTTGTATATGGAGGACCAAGTATTCAAACTCAGATCTTCTAGACCAGAATCTAGTATTATTTCTGCTACACAAAGTTTCTTATGGGGGAATGAAAAATGGTGGAAATTGTCCATTTCATATAAAAGTAGCAACAATAATATCAATAAAACAGGTTGTCAGAGAATCAAAGCTGTGAGCATCTGAATGAAATTAAGAAACAGGCACCATTTTTTGCTTCAAGTTTAGAAAGTTTCTGGTTTGTCTTAAATTTCTGACTCTTTCAACATTTGCCTTTTCTTTCTTTTTTATTTTTTTAAACATCTTTATTGGAGTATAATTGCTCTACAATGGTGTGTTACTTTCTGCTTTATAACAAAGTGAAACAGCCATACATATCCATATATCCCCATATCTCCTCCCTCTTGCATCTCCCTAAAATCGACCCTATCCCACCCCTCTAGTTGTTCACAAAGCACCAAGCTGATCTCCCTGTGCTATGTGGCTGCTTCCCACTAGCTATCAATTTTACATTTGGTAGTATATATATGGCCATGCCACTCTCTCACTTCATCCCAGTTTAAACTTCCCCCTCCCTGTGTCCTCAAGTCCAATCTCTACATCTGTGCCTTTATTCCTGTCCTGCCCCTAGGTTCTTCAGAAACTTTTTTTTTTTTTAGATTCCATATATATGTGTTAGCATACAGTATTTGTTTTTCTCTTTCGGGCTTACTTCACTCTGTATGACAGACTCTAGGCCCATCCGCCTCACTACAAATAACTCAATTTTGTTTCTTTTTACGGCTCAGTAATATTCCATTGTATATATGTGCCACATGTTCTTTATCCATTCATCTGTTGATGGACACTTAGGTTGGTTCCATATCCTGGCTATTGTAAACAGAGCAGCAATGGACATTGTGGTACATGACTCTTTTTGAATTATGGTTTTCTCAGGGTATATGCCAAGTAGTGGGATTACTGGGTCGTATAGTAGTTCTATTTGTAGTTTCTTAAGGCACCGCCATAATGTTCTCCATAGTGGCTGTATCAATTTACATTCCTACCAACAGTGCAAGAGGGTTCCCTTTTCTCCACACACTCTCCAGCATCTATTGTTTGTAGATATTTTGATGATGATCATTCTTACTGGTATGAGATGATATCTCATTGTAGTTTTGATTTGCATTTCTCTAATGATTAATGATGTTGAGCATTCGTTCATGTGTTTGTTGGCAATCTGTATATCTTCTTTGGAGAAATGTCTATTTAGGTCTTCTGCCCTTTTTTGGATTGGGTTGTTTGTTTTTTTGATATTGAGCTACATGAGCTGCTTATAAATTTTGGAGATTAATCCTTTGTCAGTTGCTTCATTTGTAAATATTTACTCCCATTCTGAGGGTTGTCTTTTTGTCTTATTTATGGTTTTCTTTGCTGTGCAAAAGCTTTTAAGTTTCATTAGGTCCCATTTGTTTATTTTTGTTTTATTTCCCTTTCTCTAGGAGGTGGGTCAAAAAGGATCTTGCTGTGATTTATGTCATAGAGTGTTCTGCCTATGTTTTCCTTTAACAGTTTTATAGTGTCTGCCCTTACACTTAGGTCTTTAATCCATTATGAGTTTATTTTTGTGAATGGCGTTAGGGGGTGTTCTAATTTCATTCTTTTATATGTAGCTGTCCAGTCTTTCCAGCACCACTTATTGAAGAGGCTGTCTTTTCTCTGTTGTATATTCTTGCCTCCTTTATCAAATATAAGGTGACTATATGTGCGTGGGTTTATCTCTGGGCTTTCTATCCTGTTCCACTGATCTATATTTCTGTTTTTGTGGCAATACCTTACTGTCTTGATGACTGTATCTTTGTAGTATAGTCTGAAGTCAGGGAGCCTGTTTCCTCCAGCTCCGTTTTTCTTTCTCAACATGGCTTTGGCTATTCGGGGTCTTTTGTGTTTCCATACAAATGGTGAAATTTTTTTTTCTAGTTTTGTGAAAAATGTCATTGGTAGTTTGATAGAGATTGCCCTGAATCTGTAGATTGCCTTTGGTAGTATATTCATTTTCTCAATGTTGATTCTTCCAATCCAAGAACATGGTATATCTCTCCATCTGTTTGTATCATCTTTAATTTCTTTCATCAGTGTCATAGTTTTCTGCATATAGGTTTTTGTCTCCTTAGATAGGTTTATTCATAGGTATTTTATTCTTTTTGTTGCAGTGGCAAATGGGAGTGTTTCCTTAGTTTCTCTTTCAGATTTTTCATCACTAGTGTATAGGAATGCAAGAGATTTCTGTGCATTAATTTTGTATCCTGCTACTTTACCAAATTCATTGATTAGCTCTAGTAGTTTTCTGGTAGCATCCTTAGGATTCTCTATGTATACTATCATGTCATCTGCAAACAGTGAGAGCTTTACTTTTTCTTTTCTGATTTGGATTCCTTTATTTCTTTTTCTTCTCTGATTGCTGTAGCAAAACTTCCAAAACTATGTTGAATAATACAGGTGAGAGTGGATAACCTTGTCTTGCTCCTGATCTTAGTGGGAATAGTTTCATTTTTTCACCATTGAGAATGATGATGGCTGTGGGTTTCACATATATGGCCATAATTATGTTGAGGAAAGTTCCCTCTATACGTACTTTCTGAAGGGTTTTTATAACTGGATGTTGAATTTTTTTGAAAGCTTTTTCTGAATCTGTTGAGATGATCATATGGTTTTTCTCCTTAAATTTGTTAATATGGTTTATCACATTGATTGATTTGCATATATTGAAGAATCCTTGTATTCCTGGGATAAACCCCACTTGATCATGGTGTATGATCTTTTTAATGTGCTGTTGGATTCTGTTTGCTTGTATTTTGTTTAGGATTTTTACATCTATGTTCATCAGTGATATTGGCCTGTAGTTTTCTTTCTTTGTGACATCTTTGTCTGGTTTTGGTATCAGGGTGATGGTGGCCTTGGAGAATGAATTTGGGAGTGTTCCTCCCTCTGCTATATTTTGTAAGAGTTTGAGAAGGACAGGTGTCATCTTTTCTCTGACTTTTCTTAAGTAGGGTTTCATTTCATAATATTTTTAAAAATTTAGAGTGAACTTATAAAGAAGAGAGTAAGTAAAGTACAGTAATATTATATATACATATATACTGCTGATGGTATAGAATACTAAACATACTCTATCAGGTTCTTTCATGTCCTTCCCATTCCAGACAACCCCCTTCCCATTATTTAACACCCTCCCAAGAAGAAGTCACCATTCTGACTTCTATTATAAATCATTAAATTTCCAATTTGTGAATTTTAAAAAAATGGTATCATAGAGTATATATTACTTTTTGTGTGGCTCCTTTCACTCAAAACTATATTTGAATTAATTCACATATTTTAATGAAGCAGTATCTTATTTATTTTCATTGCTGTTTAACGTTATATTGTATATAGCACATTTAATTATATATTATACTCTTGATGGGGAATTAGATTTCCAGTTTGGGTCTACAATGAATAAAGCTGTAATGAAGCTGTCCATATTGTTTTTTTGGTGGACATGTGCCCTCTATTTTCTGGGATATGTATGTACCAAGGAATAGATACCTGAGTCACAGAATAGGTAAACATGTAGCTTTAGTCAAAACAAACAGAAAAGCACACACTTTAAAATCGACACACTTCTCTAGGTTGGAAAGAACTGCTCAAGGTGGGAAACACAAGAGAAGAAAAAGATCTTCAAAGACAAACCCAAAACAATTAAGAAAATGGTAATAGGAACATACATATTGATAATTACCTTAAATGTAAATGGAATAAATTCTCCAACCAAAAGACACAGACTGGCTGAATGGATACAGAAACAAGACCCATATATATACTGTCTATAAGAAACCCACTACAGACCTAGGGACACATACACACTGAAAGTGAGGGGATGGAAAAAGATATTCCGTACAAATGGAAATCAAAAGAAAGCTGAAGAATCAATACTCATATCAGAAAAAATAGACTTTAAAATAAAGACTGTCACAAGAGAGAAGGAAGGACACTACATAGTAAACAAAGGATCAATCCAAGAAGAAGATATAACAATTGTAAATATTTATGCACCCAACATAGGAGCATGTAAATACACAGGCAAATGTTAACAGCCATAAAAGGGGAAATCAACAGCAAGACAGTAATAGTGGGGGGGCTTCAACACTCCACTTACACAAATGGATAGATCATCAAGACAGAAAATTAAGGAAACAGAAGCCTTAAATGACACATTAGAACAGAGAGACTTAATTGATATTTATAGAACATTCCATCCAAAAGTAGCAAAATACACATTCCCCTCAAGGGCACATGGAACACTCTCCAAGATAGATAACATCTTGGGTGACAAATCAAGCCTTGGTGAATTTATGAAAACTGAAACCATAACAAGCATCTTTGCCGACCACAATGCTATGAGATTAGAAATCAACTACAAGAAAAAAAACCTAAAAAACACAAACACATTGTGGCTAAACAATATGCTACTAAATAACCAAGAGATCACTGAAGAAATCAAAGAATACCTAGAAACAAATGAAAATGAAAACACTATGACCCTAAAGTTATGGGTTACAGGCAAAGCAATTCTAAAAGGGGATTTTATAGCAATACAATCCTACCTCAAGAAATAAGAAAAATCTAAAATAAAAAACCTAAACATACACCTAAAGCAATTAGAGAAAGAACATACAAAATGCAAAGTTAGTAAAAGGAAAGAAATCATAAAGGTCAGGGCAGAAATAAATGAGATAGAAATAAAAAAAAAAACAATAGCAGGAGGAGCTTCAAGATGGCAGAAGAGTAAGAGACAGAAATCACCTTACTCCCCACAAGTACATCAGAAATACATCTACATGTGGAACAACTCCTACATAACACCTACTGAATGCTGGCAGACGACCTCAGACCTCCCAAAAGGCAAGAAACTCCCCACATACCTGGGTAGGGCAAAAGAATAAACAGACACAAAGAATAGGGACAGGACCTGTACCAGTGGGAGGGAGCTGTGAAGGAGGAAAGGTTTCCACATATTAGGAAAACCCTTCGTGGGCAGAGACAGTGGGTGGTGGAGGGGGGGAGCTTCGGAGCCACGGAGGAGAGCACAGCCACAGGGTGCAGAGGGCAAAGCGGAGAGATTCCCGCACAGAGGATTGGTGCCGACCAGCACTCACCAGCCCAAGAGGCTTGTCTGCTCACCCGCTGGGGCGGGCGGGGGCTGGGAGCTGAGGCTCGGGCTTCATAGGTCGGATCCCAGGGAGAGGACTGGGGTTGGCTGCGTGAACACAGCCTGAAGGGGCTAGTGTGCCACAGCTAGCCGGGAGGGAGTCTGGGAAAGAGTCTGGAGCTGTCGAAGAGGCAAGAGACTTTTTCTTACCTCTTTGTTTCCTGCTGTGCGAGGAGAGGGGATTAAGAGCGCCACTTAAATGAGCTCCAGAGATGGGCACAAGTGCCAGCTATCACTGTGGATCCCAGAGATGGCCATGAGACACTAAGGCTGCTGCTGCCACCACCAAGAAGCCTGTGTGCAAGCACAGGTCACTCTACACACTTCACCTCCTGGGAGCCTGAGCAGCGTGCCACTGTCAGGGTCCCATGATCCAGGGACAACTTCCCCGGGAGAATGTACGGCACGCCTCAGGCTGGTGCAACGTCATGCTGGCCTCTGCCCCCACAGGCTTGACCCACACTCTGTGCCCCTCCCTCCCACCGGCGTGAGTTAACCAGAGCCCTTAAGCAGCTACTCCTTTAATCCTGTCCTGTCTGAGTGAAGAACAGACACCCTCAAGTGACCTACATGCAGAGGCAGGTCCAAATTCAAAGTTGAATCCCAGGAACTGTGCAAACAAAGAAGAGAAAGGGAACTCTCTCCCAGAAGCCTAAGGAGGAGCAGATTAAATCTCCACAATCAATTTGATGTACCCGGCATCTGTGGAATACCTGAATAGACAATGAATCATCCCAAATTGAGGAGGTGGACTTTGGAAGCAATCATATATATTTCTTTTTCCCTATTTCTCTTTCTCTGAGTGTGTATGTGTATGCTTCTGTGCATGCTTTTGTCTGTGTAGCTTTGCTTTTACCATCTGTCCTAGGGTTCTGTCTGTCCTTCTGTTTTTTTATTACTTAAAAATTTTTTCTATCTTAATAATTATTTTTTATTATTTTAATAACTTTATTTTATTTTACTTTATTTTATTTTATCTTCTTCTTTCTTCCTTTCTTTTTTTTAATCCTTTTATTCTGAGCCGTGTGGAAGACAGGCTCTTCGTGCTCCAGCCAGGCATCAGGGCTGTGCACCTGTGGTGGGAAAGCCAAGTTCAGGACACTGGTCCACAAGAGACCTCCCAGCTCCATGTAATATCAAATGGTGAAAATCTCCAAGAGATCATCTCAACACCAAGACCCAGCTCCACTCAACGACCAGCAAGCTACAGTGCTGGACACCCTATGCCAAACAACTAGCAACACAGAAACACAACCCCATCCATTAGCACAGAGGCTGCCTAAAATCATAATATGGCCAGAGACACCCCAAAACACACCACCAAACATGGACCTGCCCACCAGAAAGACAAGATACAGCCTCATCCATCAGAACACAGGCACTAGTCCCCTCAACCAGGAAGCCTACACAACCCACTGAACCAACCTTAGCCACTGGGGACACACAACAAAAACAACGGAAGCTATGAAACTGCAGCCTGGGAAAAGGAGACCCCAAACACAGTAAGTTAAGCAAAATGAGAAGACAGAGAAACACACAACAGATGAAGGAGCAAGGCAAAAACCCACCAGACCTAACAAATGAAGACGAAATAGGCAGTCTACCATGAACAGAATTCAGAATAATGATTATAAAGATGATCTAAAATCTTGGAAATAGAAAGGAGAAAATACAAGAAACGTTTAACAAGGAGCTAGAAGAACTAAAGAGCAAACAAACAGAGATGACAACACAATAAATGCAATTTAAAATTCTCTAGAAGGGATCAATAGCAGAATAACTGAGGCAGAAGAATGGATAAGTGACCTAGAAGATAAAATAGTGGAAATAACTACTGCAGAGCAGAATAAAGAAAAAAGAATTAAAAGAATTGAGGACAGTCTCAGAGGCTTCTGGGACAACATTAAATGCAACAACATTCAAATTATAGAGGTCCCAGAAGAAGAAGAGAAAAAGAAAGGGACTGAGAAAGTGTTTGAAGAGATTATAGTTGAAACCTTCCCTAATATGGGAAAGGAAAGAGTTAATCAAGTCCAGGAAGCACAGAGAGTCCCATACATGATAAATCCAAGGAGAAACATGCCAAGACACATATTAATCAAACTATCAAAAATTAAATACAAAGAACAAATATTAAAAGCAGCAAGGGAAAAACAACAAGTAACACATAAGGGAATCCCCATAAGGTTAACAGCCAAATTTTCAGCAGAAATTCTGCAAGCCAGAAGGGAGTGGCAGGACATATTTAAAGTGATGAAAGAGAAAAATCTACAAGCAAGATTACTCTACACAGCAAGGATCTCATTCAGATTTAATGGAGAAATTAAAAGCTTTACAGACAAGCAAAAGCTAAGAGAATTCAGCAGCACCAGACCAACTTTACAACAAATGCTAAAAGAACTTCTCTAGGCAGGAAACACAAGAGAAGGAAAAGACCTACAATAATAAACCCAGAACAATTAATAAAATGGTAATAGGAACATACATATCGATAATTACCTTAAATGTAACTGGATTAAATGCTCCAACCAAAAGACATAGACTGACTGAATGGATACAAAAACAAGACTGGTATGCATGCTGTCTACAAGAGACCCACTTCAGACCTCGGGACACATACAGACTGAAAATGAGGGGATGGAAAAAAATATTCCATGCAAATGGAAACCAAAAGAAAGCTGGAGTAGCAATTTTCACATCAGACAAAATAGACTTTAAAACAAAGACTATTACAAGAGACAAAGAAGGACACTAGATAATGATCAAGGGATCAATCCAAGAAGAAAACATAACAGTTGTAAATATTTACGCACCCAACATAGGAGCACCTCAATACAAAAGGCAAATATTAACAGCCATAAAATGGGAAATCGACAGTAACACAATCATACTAGGGGACTGTAACACCCCACTTTCACCAATGGACAGATCATCCAAAATGAAAATAAATAAGGAAACAAAAGCTTTAAATGATACATTAAACAAGATGTACTTAATTGATACTTATAGGACATTCCATCCAAAAACAAGAGAATACACATACTTCTCAAGTTTGCATGCAACGTTCTCCAGGCTGGATCATATCTTGGGCCACACATCAAGTCTTGGTAAATTTAAGAAAACGGAAATCGTATCAAGTATCTTTTCTGACCACAACACTATGAGACTAGATATCAATTACAGGAAAATGTTGATAAGAAATGCAAACACATGGAGGCTAAACAACACATTACTTAATAACCAAGAGATCACTGAAGAAAAGAAAGAAGAAATCAAAAAATAACCAGAAACAAATGACAATGAAAACACAATGATGCAAAACTTATGGGATGCAGCAAAAGCAGTTCTAAGAGGGAAGTTTATAGCTATACAAGCCTACCTTAAGAATCAAGAAACATCTCAAATAAACAACCTAACCTTACACCTAAAGAAATTAGAGAAAGAAGAACAAAAAACCACCAAAGTTTGCAGAAGGAAAGAAATCATAAAGATCAGATCAGAAATAAATGAAAAAGAACTGAAAGAAATGATTGCAAAGATCAATAAAACTAAAAGCTGGTTGTTTGAGAAGATAAACAAAATTGATAAAACATTAGCCAGACTTATCAATACAAAAAGGGAGAAGACTCAAATCAATAGAATTAGAAATGCAAGAGGATAAGTAACAACTGACACTGCAGAAATAGAAAAGATCATGAGAGATTACTACAAGCAACTATATGCCAATAAAATAGACAACCTGGAAGAAATGGACAAATTCTTAGAATTGCACAACCTTCTGAGACGGAACCAGGAAGAAATAGAAAATATGAACAGACCAATCACAAGCACTTAAATTGAAACTGTGATTAAAAATCTTCCAACAAACAAAAGTCCAGGACCAGATGGCTTCACAGGCGAATTCTATCAAACATTTAGAGAAGAGCTAACACCTATCCTTCTGAAACTTTTCCAAAATATAGCAGAGGGGGGAACACTCCCAAACTCATCCTACGAGGCCACCATCACCCTGATACCAAAACCAGACAAAGATGTCACAAAGAAAGAAAACTACAGGCCAATATCACTGATGTACATAGATGCAAAAATCCTCAACAAAATACTAGCAAACAGAATCTAAGAGCACATTAAAAGGATCATACACTATGATCAAATGGGGTTTATCCCAGGAATGCAAGGACTCTGCAATATATGCAAATCAATCAACGTAACACACCATATTAACAAATTGAAGGAGAAAAACCTTACGATAATCTCAATAGATGCAGAGAAAATTTTTGACAAAATTCAACACCCATTCATGAAAAATCCCTCCAGAAAGTAGGCATAGAGGGAACCTTCCTCAACATAATAAAGGCCATGTATGACAAACCCACGGCCAACATCCTCCTCAATGGTGAAAAACTAAAACCATTTCCACTAAGATCAGGAAAAAGACAAGGTTGCCCAGTCTCACCACTATTATTCGACATTGTTTTGGAAATTATAGGCACAGCAACCATAGAAGAAAAAGAAATAAAAGAATCCCAATCGGAAAAGAAGAAGTAAAGCTGTCACTCTTTGCAGATGACATGATACTATACATAGAGAATCCTAAAGATGCTACCAGAAAACTACTAGAGCTAAGCAATGAATTTGGTAAGGTTGTAGGATACAAAATGAATGCACAGAAATCTCTTGCATTCCTATACACTAATGATGAAAAATCTGAAAGTGAAATTAACAAAACATTCCCATTTGCCACTGCATAAAAAGAATAAAATATCTAGGAATAAACCTACCTAAGGAGACAAAATGCCTGTATGCAGAAAATTATAAGACACCAATGAAAGAAATTAAAAATGATACAAACAGATGGAGAGATATACCATGTACTTGGATTGGAAGAATCAACATTGTGAAAATAACTGTACTACCCAAAGCTATCTAGAGATTTAATGCAATTCCTATCAAACTACCAATGGCATTTTTAACAGAACTAGAACAAAAAATTTAACAATTTGTATGGAAACAAAAAAGACCCCGAATAGCCAAAGCAATCTTGGGAAAGAAAAACGGAGCTGGAGGGATTAGGCTCCCTGATTTCAGACTATACTACAAAGCTACAGTCATCAAGAGAGTATGGTACTGGCACAAAAACAGAAATATAGGTCGATGCAACAGTATAGAAAACCCAGAGATTAACCCAAGCACATATGCTCACCTTATCTTTGATAAAGGAGGCATGAATATACAATGGAGAAAAGACAGCCTCTTCAATAAGTGGCGCTGGGAAAACTGGACAGCTACATGGAAAAGAATGAAATTAGAACACTCCCTAACACCATATGCGAAAATAAACTCAAAATGGATTAAAGACCTAAATGTAAGGCCAGACACCATCAAACTCTTAGAAGAAAACATAGGCAGAACACTCTGTGACATAAATCACAGGAAGATCTTTTTGACCCACCTCCTAGAGAAATGGAAATACAAACGCAAATAAACATATGGGACCTAATGAAACTTAAAACGTTTTGTACAACAAAGGAAACTATAAGCAAGAAGAAAAGCCAGCTCTCAGAATGGGAGAAAATATCTGCAAATGAAGCAACTGACAAAGGAGTAATCTCCAAAATATACAAGCAACTCATGCAGCTCAATAGCAAAAAAACAAACAACCGAATACAAAAATGCGCAGGGGACCTACATAGACATTTTTCCACAGAAGATATGCAGATTGCCAACAAACACATGAACGAATGATCAGAATCATTAATTAGAGAAATGCAAATCTAAATTACAATGAGATATCATCTCACACTGGTCAGAATATCCATCATCAAAAAATCTACAAACATTAAATGCTGGAGAGCGTGTGGAGAAAAGGGAACCCTCTTGCACTGTTGGTGGGAATGTAAATTGATACAGCCACTATGGAGCACAATATGGAGGTTCCTTAAAAAACTACAAATAGAACTACCATATGACCTAGCAATCCCACTACTTGGCATATACCCTGAGAAAACCATAATTCAAAAAGAGTCATGTACCAAAATGTTCACTGCAGCTCTATTTACAATAGCCAGGACATGGAAGCAACCTAAGTGTCCTTCAACAGATGAATAGATAATGAAGTTGTGGCACATATATACAATGGAGTATTACTCAGCCATAAAAATGTACGAAACTGAGTTATTTGTAGTGAGTTGGATGGACCTAGAGACTGTCATACAGAGTGAAGTAAGTCAGAAAGGGAAAAAGAAGTACTGTATGCTAACACACATATACGGAGTCAAAAAAAAGAAAAGAAAATGGTCAGAACAACCTAGGCACAAGACAGGAATAAAGATGCAGACCTACTAGAGAATGGACTTGAGGATACAGGGAGGGGGAAGGGTAAGCTGGGACAAAGTGAGAGAGTGGCATGGCCATATGTACACTACCGAATGTAAAATAAATAGCTAGTGGGAAGCAGCCGCACAGCACAGGGAGATTAGCTCAATGCTTTGTGACCACCTAGAGGGGTGGGATAGGGAGAGTGGGAGGGAGGGAGATGCAAGTGGGAAGAGATATGGGTACATATGTATATGTTTAACTGACTTACTTTGTTATAAAGAAGAAACTGACACACCATTGTAACGCAATTATACTCTAATAAATATGATAAAAATAAACAATAGCAAAGATCAATAAAACTAAAAGCTGGCTCTGTGAGAAGATAAACAGATTGATAAACCTTTAGCCATACTCGTTAAGAAAAAAAGGGAGAGCACTCAAATCAATAAAATTAGAAATGAAAAAGGAGAAGTTACAACTGATACCACAGAAATACAAAGAATCCTAAGAGACTACTACAAGCAACTATGTGTCACAAAAATGGACAACCTAGAAGAAATGGATGAATTTTTAGAAAGGTAACCTTCCAAGACTGAACTAGGAAGAAATAAAAAATATGAACAGACCAAACAAAAGTAATAAAATTGAAAGTGTGATTAAAAATCTTCCAACAAACAGAAGTTTAGACCAGATGGCTTCCCAAGCGAATTCTATCAAACATTTAGAGAAGAGCTAACACCTGTCATTTGCAAACTCTTCCAAACAATCGCAGAGGGAGAAACACTCCCAAAATCGTTTTACAAGGCCACAATCACCCTGATACCAAAACCAGACAAAGATATCACATACACACACACAAATTACAGGCCAATATCACTGATGAATACAGACACAAAATCCTTGACAAAATAGTAGCAAACCGTATTCAACAACATATTAAAAGTATCATACACCATGATCAATTGGGATTTATCCCAGGGATGCAAGGATTCTTCAATACATGCAAATCAATCAATATGATACGTCATATTAACAACTTGAAGAATAAAAACCATATGATCATCTCAATAGATGCAGAAAAAGCTTTCAACAAAATTCAACACCCATTTATGATAAAAAGCTTTCCAGAAAGTGGTCAAATAGGGAACCTACCTCAACATAATAAAGGCCATATATGACAAACCCATGGCAAACATTATTCTCAGTGAAAAACTGAAGGCATTTTCTCTAAAATAAGGAACAAGACAAGGGTACCCACTCACGCCACTATTGTTAAACATAGTTTTTCAAGTTCTAGCCATGGCACTCAGAGAAGAAAAAGAAATAAAAGTAATCCAAATGGGAAAGGAAGAAGTAAAATTATCACTGTTTCCAGATGACATGACATTATACATAGAAAATCCTAAAGATGCCACCAGAAAATTACTAGAGCTAATCAGTGAATTTAGTAAAGTTGCAGGATACAAAATTAATACACAGAAATAACTTGCATGTGTATACACTAACAACGAAAGATCAGAAAGAGAAATTAAGGAAGCAATCCCATTTACCAGTGCAACATAAAGAATAAAATACCTAGGAATCAACCTACCTAAGGAGGCAAAAGGCCTGTACACAGAAAACTTTAAGATCTGATGAAAGACATCAAAGTAAACACAAATGGAGACCAGAGGGCAGACAGCAGAAGCAAGAAGAACTAAAATCCTGCAGCCTGTATAACAAAAACCATATTCACAGAAAGACAGACAAGATGAAATGGCAGAAGGCTATGTACCAGATGAAGGAACAAGATAAAACCCCCGAAAAATAACTAAATAAAGTGGAGATAGACAACCTTCCAGAAAAAGAATTCAGAATAATGATAGTAAAGATGATCCAGGACCTCGGAAAAAGAATGGAGGCAAAGATCGAGAAGATTCAAGAAATGTTTAACAAAGACCAAGAAGAATTAAAGAACAAAAACCTAGAATAATTAAAGTACAAACAAACAGAGGTGAACAATACAATAACTGATATGAAAAATACACTAGAAGCAATCAGTAGCAGAATAACTGAGACAGAAGACCTGATAAGTGATCTGGAAGAAAGAATGGTGGAATTCACTGCCATGGAACAGAATAAAGATAAAAGAATGAAAATAAATGAAGACAGCCTAAGAGACCTCTGGGAAAATATTAAATGCAATAACATCCACATTATAGGGGTCCCAGAAGAAGAAGAGAGAGAGAAAGGACCCAAGAAAATATTTGAGGAGATTATAGTCAAAAATGTCCCTAACATGGGAAAGGAAATAGCCACTCAAGGCTAGGAAGCGCAGAGAGTCCCATACAGGATAAACCCAAGGAGAAGCATACAGAGACACATAGTAATCAAACTGACAAAAATTAAAGACAAAGAAAAATTATTGAAAGCAACAAGGGAAAAACGACAAATAACATACAAGGGAATTCCAATAAGGTTAACAGCTGATTTCTCAGCAGAATGTCTACAAGCCAGAAGGGAGTGACATGATATATTTAAAATGATGAAAGGGGAGAACCTACAACCAAGATTACTCTACCTGGTAAGGATCTCATTCAGATTCGACGTAGAAATCAAAAGCTTTACAGACAAGCAAAAGCTAAGATAATTCAGCAACACCACACCAGCTCTACGGCAAATGCTAAAGGAACTTCTCTATGTGGGAAATATAAGAGAAGAAAAGGACCTACAAAAACAAGCCCATAAGAATTAAGAAAATGGTCAAAGGAACATACATATCGATAATTACCTTAAACGTGTATGGATTAAATGCTCCAACCAAAAGACACAAGTTTGCTGAATGCATACAAAAACAAGAGCCATATATATGCTGTCTACAATAGACCCACTTCAGACCTAGGGACACATACAGACTGAAAGTGAGGGGATGGAAAAAGATATTCCATGCAAATGGAAATCAAAAGAAAGCTGGAGTAGCAATACACATAACAGATAAAATAGACTTTAAAATAAAGAATGTTACAAGAGACAAGGAAGGACACTACATAATAATCAAGGGATCAATCCATGAAGAAGATATAACAATTATAAATATATATGCACCCAATATAGGAGCACGACAATACATAAGGCAACTGCTAACAGCTACAAAAGAGGAAATAGACAGTAACACAATAATAGTGGGGGACTTTAACACCTCACTTATACCAAAGGACAGAACATCCAAAATGAAAATTAATAAGGAAACACAGGCTTTATATGACACAATAGAACCGATAGATTTAATTGATATTTATAGGACATTCCATCCAAAAACAGCAGACTACACTTTCTTCTCAAGTGTGCATGGAACATTCTCCAAGATAGATCACATCTTGGGTGACAAATCCAGCCTCAGTAAATTTAAGAAAATGGAAACCATACGAATCATCTTTCCTGACCACAACAGTATGAGATTAGAAATGAACTACAGGGAAAAATATGTAAAAAACACAAACACATGGAGGCTAAACAATACCTTACTAAATAACAAAGAGATCACTGAGAAATCAAAGAGGAAATCAAAAAATACCTAGAGACAAATTACAATGAAAACACGACAACCCAAAACCTATGGGATACAGGAAAAGCAGTTCTAAGAGGGAAGTTTATAGCAATACAAGTCTACCTCAAGAAACAAGAAAAATCTCAAATAAACAATCTAATCTTACACCTAAAGGAACTAAAGAAGGAACAAACTCAACCCAAAGTTAATAGAAGGAAAGAAATCATAAAGATCAGAACAGAAATAAATGAAATAGAAACAAAACAATAGCAAAGATCAATAAAACTAAAAGCTGGTTCTTTGAGAAGATAAACAAAATTGATAAACCATTAGCCAGACTCACCAAGAAAAAGAGGCAGAGGACTCAGTTCAATAAAATTAGAAATGAAAAAGGAGAATTTACAGCAAAGCAGAAACACAAAGCATCCTAGGAGACTACTACAAGCAACTCTATGCCAAGAAAATGGACAACCTGGAAGAAATGGACAAAATTTTAGAAAGGTATAACCTTCCAGGACTGAACCAGGAAGAAGGAGAAAATATGAACAGACCAATCACAAGTAATGAAATTGAAGCTGTGATTAAAAATCTTCCAGCAAACAAAAGTCCAGGACTGGATGGCTTCACAGCTGAATTCTATCAAACATTTAAAGAAGAGCTAACACCCATCTTTCTCAAACTCTTCCAAAAAATTGCAGAGGAAGGAACACTCCCAAACTCATTCTATGAGGCCACCATCACCGTGATACCAAAACCAGACAAAGATACTACAAAAAAAGACAATTACAGACCAATATCACTCATGGATATAGATGCAAAAATCCTCAACAAAATACTAGCAAACAGAATCCGTCAAGACATTAAAAGGATCAGACACCATGATCAAGTGGTATTTATCCCAGGGATGCAAGGATTCTTCAATACACGCAAATCAATCAATGTGATACGCCATATTAACAACTTGAAGAATAAAAACCATATGATCATCTCAATAGATGCAGAAAAAGCTTTTGACAAAATTCAACACCATTTATGATAAAAACTCTCCAGAAAGTGGGCATAGAGGGAACCTACCTCAACATAGTTAAGGCCATATATGACAAACCCACAGCAAACATCATTCTCAATGGTGAAAATCTGAAATCATTTCCTCTAAGATCAGGAACAAGACAAGGATGTCCACACTTGCCACTATTATTCAACATCGTTTTGGAAGGCCTAGCCACGGCAATCAGAGAAGAAAAAGAAATAAAAGGAATACAAATTGGAAAAGGAGAAGTAAAACTGTCACTGTTTGCAGATGACATGATACTATACATAGAGAATCCTAAAGATGCTACCAGAAAACTGCTAGAGCTAATCAATGAATTTAGTAAAGTTGCAGGATACAAAATGAATGCACAGAAATCTCTTGCATTCCTATACACTAATGATGAAAAATCTGAAAGAGAAATTAAGGAAACACTCCCATTTACCACTGCAACAAAAAGAATAGAAGACCTAGGAATAAACCTACCAAGGGAGACAATAAACCTGTATGCAAAAAACTATAAGACACTGATGAGAGAAACTAAAGATGATACAAACAGATGGAGAGATGTACCATGTTCTTGGATTGGAAGAATCAATATTGTGAAAATGATTATACTACCCTAAACAATCTACAGATTCAATGCAATCCCTATCATATTACCAATGGCATTTTTTACACAACTGGAACAAAAAATTTTTAAATTTGTATGGAAACACAAAAGATCCCGAATAGCCAAACAGTCTTGAAGAAAAAAAATGGAGCTGGAGGAATCAGACTCCCTGCCTTCAGACTATATCACAAAGGTGCAGTAATCAAGACAATGGTACTGGCACAAAAACAGAAATATAGATCAATGGAACAGAGTAGAAAGCCTAGAGGTAAACCCATGCACCTATGGTCAACTAATCTATGACAAAGGAGGCAAGGATATACAATGGAGAAAAGACCATCTCTTCAGTAAGTGGTGCTGGGAAAACTGGACAGCTACATGTAAAAGAATGAAATTAGAACACTCCCTAACACTGTACACAAAAATAAACTCAAAATGGATTAGAGACCTCAATGTAAGACTGGACACTATAAAACTCTTAGAGGAAAACATAGGAAGAACACTCTTTGATATAAATCACAGCAAGATCTTATATGATCCACTTCCTAGAGTAATGGAAATAAAAACAAAAATAAACAAATGGGAGCTTGAAATTTAAAAGCCCTTGCACAGCAAAGGAAACTACAAACAAGACGAAAAGACAGCCCTCAGAATGGGGGAAAATATTTGCAATCGAATCAATGGAGAAAGGATTAATCTCCAAAATATATAAACAGCTTATGCAGTTCAATATTAAAAAAACAAACGACCCAATCCAAAATGGGCAGAAGACCTAATTAGGCATTTCTCCAAAGAAGACTTACAGATGGCCAACAAACATATGAAAAGCTGCTCAACATCACTAATTATTACAGAAATTCAAATCAAATCTACATTGAGGTATCACCTCACGCCAGTCAGAATGGCCATCATCAAAAATTTTACAAACAATAAATCCTGCAGAGGGTGTGGAGAAAAGGGAACCCTCATGCACTGTTGGTTGGAATGTAAACTGATACAGCCACTATGGAGAACAGTATCATGATTCCTTAATAAACTAAAAAACAGAACTACCCTATGACCCAGCTATCCCACTCCTGGGCATATACCCAGAGAAAACCAAATTCAAAAAGACACATGCACCCCAATGTTCACTGCAGCACTATTTACAACAGCCAGGACTTGGAAGCAACCTAAATGTCCACCAACAGAGGAATGGATAAAGAAGAAGTGGTACATATACATAATGGAATATTACTCATCCATAAAAAGGAACAAAATTGGGTCATTTTTAGAGACATTCATGGATATAGAGACTCTCCTACTGAGTGAAGTAAGTCAGAAAGAGAAGAACAAATATTGTATATTAATGCATGTACATGGAATCTGAAAAATTTGGTATAGACAATCTTATTTACAAAGCAGAAATAGACACACAGATGTAGAGAAGAAACATATAGATACCAGGGCTTGTGGGGGTGAGATGAATTAGGAGATTGCGATTGACATGTATACACTATTGATACTATGTGTAAAATAGACATACTGTATGGCACAGGGAACTCAACTCAATGTTTTGTGGTGACCTAAATGGGAAGGAAATCCATAAAAGAGGGGATATATGTATATGTAGAGCTGATTCCCTTTTATGTACAGTGTAAGTTAACAATATTGTAATGCAACTATACTCCAATAAAAAAAACAGAAAAAAACCAATTTATTGATAGGTTATACTCTGGATGGGCAAGTAGATTTCCAGTTTGGGCTTACAATGAATAAAGCTCTTATGAGCTGCTGGTACTTGTTTTTTGGTGGACATATGCCCTCTCTTTTCTGGGATATGTATGTACATAGGAATACAGAGCTGAGTCATAGAATAATTAAATACTTAGCTTTAGTCAAAACAAAGAGAAAAGCACACACTTTTAAACTCTACACACCAATGAGAAACTAGAAATTTACTTTTGCAATAACTAAATCAGTCTTGAAAATAAGGACTTCCTGAGGATGCGTAAAGAAGAATCTGGCTGATCATAATCTCGTACTCATTTCACTGCTGAATTTCATATCTCTGACTTACATAGGCAAGATATTTTGTTTTTGCAGAAACATTAAAGGCCATATTCCACAATATCCATGTCCTTCCCAGTAGGGAAAGGAATGTAAATCAAGTACAAAGTATGTATTCACCACTTCAAATGCATCTTCTCAAAAACATAATTTTCCTTCACAAGTAATTACTATCTCATAGAGCAGAAGAAAACACAGATTATAGTTTGGTTTTGCTGCCAATTTCCCTCTATATTAACAATATTTTGAAATTCTTTTTTTCTTGAGTTTTAGAAATTCTTTGTATATTCTGGATAGTAACCCCTTATTTGTTATATGGTTTGCAGATAATTTCTCCCATTCCTTATGCTGCCTTTTCACTCTTGTTTCCTTTGCTGTGCAGAAGCTTTTTCATTTGGTATAGTCCCATTTATCTACTTTGTTTTTGTTACCTATGCTTTTGGTTTCATACACACAAAGCATCATTGCCCAATCCAATGTCATGTAGTTTTTCCCCTATGTTTTCTTCTAGGAGTTTTATAGTTTATCTTATCTTTAGATCTTTAATCCATTTTTAGTTAATTTTTGTACATAGTGTAAGATAAGGGTCCAACTTCATTCTTTTGCATGTAGATATCCAGTTTTTCCAATACCATTTTTTGAAGAGACTATCTTTCCTCAGTTTATAGTCCTTGTTGAAGATCAGTTAACAATACATGTGAGAGTTTTTTTTCTGGGCTCTCTATTCAGTTTCAATAGTGAACATATGTCTTTATTTGATATCATACTGTTTTGATTGTTATAGCTTTATAGTATGTTTTGAAATCAGGAAGTGTGAGGCCTCCAGCTTTGTCTTCTTTCTCAAATTGTTTTGCCTATTTGGGGTCCTTTGAGATTCTCTATGAATTTTAGGATTTTCTTATATTTCTTAAAAAAAATGCCACTGGGATTTTAATAGGGATTGCATTGACTCTGTAGAGTGCTTTGGTTAGTTTAAACATTTTAATAGAAATAAATCTTTCAGTCCATGAACATGTTTTATCTTTCCATTTATTTGTGTGTTTATTAATTTCTTTTAGCAATGATTTTTAGTTTCCAGTCTACAAGTTTTTTACCTCTTAAATTTATTCCTAATTATTTTATTATTTTTGATACTATTGTAAATGGGATTGTTAATTTTTTTCAGATTGTTCATTGTTAATCTATAGAAATGCAACTAATTTTTGAATGTTGACTTTGTATCTTACAACTTTACTGAATTTTGTTATTATTTCTACCAGGGTTTTATGGAATTTTTCAGGTTTCTACATTTAAGATTGTGTCACCTTTGCACACAGATAATTGTACTTCTTTCTTTCCAATTTGGATGACTTTTATTTCCTTTACTTACCTAATTGCTCTCAGTAGCACTTCCAGTACTATGTTGATTAAAAGTGGCAAGAGTGGACATCCTTGCCTTGTTTCTGACTTTAGAAAAGTTTTCAGTCTTTCACCAATGAGTATAATATCAACTGTAGGTTTTTCATATATGACCATTATTATATTGAAGTAATTTCCTTCTATAACTCATTTGTTGAGTATTTTTAATCATAAAAATATGTTGAATTTTGTCAAATATATTTTTCACCATCTATTGAGATGACCATGTAATTTTTATCCGTTTTTCTATTAATGTGGTGTATCACATTGAGTGATTTCCATATGTCTGAAAACTTTGAAAAGGATTGGTATTAATTCCTCTTTAAATTTTTGAAAGAATTCACCAGCGAAGCCATCTGGTTCTGAGATTTTCTTTCTTGTAAGAGTTTTTATTACCTGGATAATTTATTTTAATTAGTTCATGCACATGAAAAGCAAAAAATTGTAATAGGCATAAATACTTCTGATATATTTTACGTATATGTATTTATTTTAACTCTCTGACAGCCAAGCTAAAATGGTACATCACTATTTTAAAAAATCAGGACTTTCCTGGTAATGCAGTGGTTAAGAATCACCTTGCCAATGCACGGGACATGGGTTCGATCCCTGGTCCAGGAAGATCCCACATGCTGTGGAGCAACAAAGCCAACGTGCCACAACTACTGAGCATGCGCTCTAGAGCCCATGAGCCACAACGACTGACCCCACACGTCACAGCTACTGAAGGCTGTGTACCTAGAATCTGTGCTCCACAACAAGAGAAGCCACTGCAATGAAAAACCTGTGCACTGCAACAGAGTAGTGCCCACTTGCCGTAACTAGAGAAAGCCCATGCAGCAACGAAGACCCAGTGCAGCCAAAAATAAAAATAAAATACATAAAAAATCAATATGAATACTAAATCAACCACTGGAACAAGGTTTTAAGGAGCAAGATTTTCTCTATTAAATATAATAGAGAAAAAATTCAAATATTACTCATCTAAGATGAAGATAGTTCATAAACATGAAAAACAAGGTGGACCTAAAAGAATAAAATTATTATTTTCTGTGTACTTTATAGGTAACCGTCCCTTTGTCACACATGAATAAAACTCACAGGAGTACATTTCCCTCAACTTGCAATATAGACACCAAAGGATGGCTATGGCCTCTATTTTGTGGGATATAAGAAAATGACCTAGTCCCAAGGTGGCCAGAGAAGGCAGCAGATGATACAAAGATATATTCATCTTACAGGCATATATCATTTTATTACGCTTCATTTTATTGGGTTTTGAAGATATTGCATTATTTACAATTGAAGGTTTACAGCCATCCTGTGTTGCACAAGTCTATTGGCGTCATTTTCCCAACAGCATTTGTTCATGTCATGTCTATGTGTCACATTTTAGCAATTCTTGCCATATTTCAAACGTTTTCATTATTAATATATTTGTTATGATGATCTGTGATCAGTGATTCTTTGATGTTACTATTATAAAAAGATTACTACTCGGTGAAGTCTCAGAGATGATTAACATTTTTTAGCAATAAAGTATTTTTAAATTAAGGTATGTACATTGTTTCTTTAGACATAATGCTATTGCACACTTAACAGACTACAGTATAGTGTAAACATAACTTTTATATGCACTGGGAAACAAAAAAATTCATGACTTGCTATATTGTGATATTCACTTTATTGCAGTGGTCTGGAACCAAGCCCACAATACCTGTGAAGTATGTCTATACTACATTTCCAGGGTTTCTCTATCTTCTCATGTTGTTGGTCACTGTGGTTTGTTTGACAGTCTATTGCAGACAATGTCTTGTGTTGAGCAATAGGAATTAATTGCTCACCACATTCAATGAATACTGAATGTCCTCTACCCTCAAGAAACTCACAGTGTTCTAGAGGAGGCAGCCATGCATATGAATTTTCCTTTGGAAGTGTCAAGGAAGGACCAACTAATTTCAGCTATGGGGAAAAGGGAAGGTGGTATTTGAACCTCTACTCATTCTTTTTATCACTTCAGCTCAATCATTCCTAGAGTACAATCCAACATTTATCTACATTTTATACAATAGCAGTTAATATTTCCTGAAGGCTTAATACATGCCCTTTTACATATTAATTATACAAGTAACCCAAATATTGGCAGAGGTCACTCTGGCTTTTGACATTTAGATAAATTAGTTTAAGTATCTATTATTCATTCTTTCAAGCCCAACACTTGCCCCAAGATTCCTGTGCTTCTAGGGACTTTTATTTTTTTACTTCTGAATTTAAGCCTCTGCTTTTACTGACATCTGAATCTTATTCTCTAATAACTATTTACAAAAGGCATTTTTGTGCGTAGCATACTTTACTAAAGGTTTGAGCAGGTCGAAGAATTTTACATGGCAAGAACACCAAGAAATTAAAATTAGTTACTTATGTTCTTAACAGCTTTTGGCCACCCTAACACTGAACAGTTTGAGCCACCTACTCCTCCATAGCTCAGAATTCCATAATTTCAATTGATTCTCTCTCTCTCTTCTTTCTCCTCATGACCCACAAAATCTATTCACTTCTCAAGCAGAGTTTTAATTATTTTTTATCGTCTTTTTCTAAAACATAGTTTCAGGACCTTATCTTCATATCTAAATAAATAGTTTAGTCTCTCTGCTCCTCCCCATTCAACAGACAGCCACATTTTCTTGTGCAATGCCAGCAATGTCCCTAAGACACAATGGTGAAGGTCACAGTAAATGGATTTGGCTGTATTGGGCACCTGGTCACAAGGGTTGCTTTTAACTATGGCAAAGTGAGTATTACCATTGATGACTGCTTCACTGACTACAACTACAAGGTTTACACATTCTGGTGTGATTCCACTAATGGCAAGTTCAATGGCACAGTCCAGTCTGAGAAGGGGAAGCTTGTCATCAGTGGGAAGCCCACCTCCATTTTCCAGGAGCAATATCCTGCCAATATCAAATGGGGTGCTGCTGGTGCTGAGTATGTTCTGGTGCCCTCACTGCCTTGGAGAAGACTGGGCCTCACATGAAGTGTAGAGCCAAAAGGCTCATCATCTCTGTCCCTTCTGCTGATAGCCCCATGTTTGTGATGGGCATGAACCATAAGAAGTACAACTCCCTCAAGATGGTCAGCAATGCCTCCTGCACTACCACCTGCTTGGCACCCCTGGCCAATGTCACTGTGGATGGACTCATGACCACAGTTCATACCATCACTGCTATCCTGAAGACCACTGATGGGCTCACTGGGAAACTGTACTCTGATGGATGAGGAACTGCCCAGAACATCATCTCTGCTTCTACTGGCACTGCCAAAGGCTTTGGGGAAAGGACATCCCTGAGCTGAATTGGAAATTCGCCGTCATGGCCTTCCATGCCTCCATCCCCAATGTGTTTGACATAGATCTGATGTGAGGCCTGGAGAAAGCTGCTAAATATGATATTATCAAGAAGAGGTAAAGCAGGCATTGGAAGGCACCCTAAAGACCACACTGGGCTACACTGAGAACCAAGTTTTCTATTGCGATTTTAGCAGTGACACCCCACTCTTCCTCCCTGGATGCTGGGGCTGGTATTGCCCTTAGCAAACACTTTGTCTAGCTGCAGCAAAAGGGTGGGAGGCCTTATGGTCCACATAGCGTCTGAGGAGTGAGAGCCCCTGGATCTCCAGCCCCAGCAAGTGCACGAGAGAGGCCCTCAGCTGCTGGGGAGTCCTTGCTCCAACTTGATCCCCCAACATACTGAGAATATCAAAATCTTTCATCCCAGAACCCCTAAAAAGGGGGAGGGGCTTAGTGAGCCTTACCTTTCATGTACCATCAATAGAAAATACACTGTACCCAGCCTAAATAAGCAGTTAACTTTTTCTAAATAAAGACAGTTCCTTTCATAAGAGAAATTCTGTTACCAACTATTGAAGTGATATATTTTCACTCTGCTACATATATTTTGTCTTGTTTACTTTTCATGATAACCCAGTGAACGATGCATTTTATCTCCATTTTATAGATTAGAAAACTAATACTGAATAAAGTTACCTGAAGTTAGAAAATTAAAGATCCAAGTATATAATCAAAACCTGATTCCAAAGGCCTGTGCTGTTATGATGTGTGTGTGTATGTGTGTATTTCTATTTATATATCTTACCGTGCTTGATTAAGAGAAATCTCAAAGCCTTAATCTGAAAAAGAAGAAATCACTGTCATCTATCTAGAATAGCAGTTAAATATAGAATTGGAACCAATAACCATCAGAATCTTTTCCATCCCTGGAATTTAGTGAAACATTCATGTTTTGTTTGTTTTCTTTGAGTTTCTGTTTCCACATACTACAACTCAAAGGGAGAGAGAAATCACTTGACAAGTATGCTCACAGAATTCTAATCTGTGACTTCTAATTGAAGAGGGGTCATTAACAGTTTCGAGATCTTCTCTAAGCATATCCTTCTACAAAAAATAATTACCAGTAAATTTGAATACTACTCTTTAGAAGGTGTATAAAGCCATAATTCTTTGAATAACGTTTCCACATGAACATCATCCAGAGATTTAGAAATAAGATTCAGTCTTTTCTCTAAATGTAATCGGATGGCTGAGAAAACTGTGATTGCCAATACTGATGTTCAGAGTAGAGAGAACAACTTATCACAATGGATAGAGAGAAAATATGCATTCATAGCAAATACCTATATTTAGCACTGGTGCCTCTCCTGGCTTTTGTAGACATTCAGTAAATGTTTGCTACATTGAGCCAAATCTAGGAAGATAAATATTTCTAATATACATGTTCATATTGCCAAAATGTTGATAAACCACACTTCTACATGTAGAGGAGAAAGACTTAATTCTTTTAAAAGTTCATAGCTAATAAAGAAAATTTTGAGTTTAATATAATTTCTGAATTGAAGCACACTTAAGGCAGACACCAGTTATTATCAAGGTTGTGGGTATCAAGAATTAAGCCATGACACTTCTAAAAATATGTAGTTAGGCTAGCTTCATGTCTCTTGTAAAGTTTCAGAATTGAATGTATGAAATTGAGTGGCACTAGTCACAGATGAAAGGAGGTTGTCTTCTTTTCTTTAAGCAGAAAATTAAATGTAGTGTACCACAACTCAAATTAAGATATAGATGATTAACTCCTAAGAATTTTGTTAACATCCTGGTCCCACTCAATACTGTCTGAAATCCTAGAGGGTTAACTTAAGCAGTGATCTCTATACATTAGAATATTGACATAATTTCATTAATAATTCAGAATACAAATAAATTTTCATCTTATTTTCTAGTGATCAGTGGCCTTTGTCCCATACTCAATTAGCTATTATATTTTCTATAGTTCTATTACTCCCAATAAAGTACCACTACTGTCCTCTTCACATTCTAGATGGGTGAGTTATGTTGATGAAAAACATTTGAACCCTTTATTTATCTAGCAAGACCTTAAGGTCTTTTCCCAATTTTCTCCAGATAAAAAGAGTAATAGGCTTATATTATGCCATTTCTTTCTGAAAGAGAGGATGTAATCATCGGGGCAAAAGTAATTTTGGATCAGGGACTAGAGGACATAGCACAAAGCCAGTGAAAATATCTTGCAAGAGAAAGAATTATAAGATCTTCAAGCAGCTAGAATTAGAGTTATAGCAGACAAGAGGTAGAGATAGAGAGCCTATAGGAGGCCAATTAACAATGACCCTTTTTATTTGGTATCTGGCTAAGGACATAATTCAGTCCACTTTAAGTATGTTGTACATTTAAAATGTAGAAATGAGAGATACATGTTGTAATCAATTTAAGTATTACTTTAATGAAGGACACGGCCATATGGGGGTAAATTTATACAACTGAAATTTCCAGGGTGCTTGATTTTAATAGGTTTTATTGAGTGAATTTCAAAATAAGCATGCCAATGTTTATAAGTACCCATTTCTATGGTCAGATTCATGCCACAATTTTTTCCATATTTTTTTCAGTTTTGAATATTAAATCTTAGCATATGTGAAAATGTTGAGTATTGGCAGAAATTTGTGTTAGATGTTTTTAAAATATGTTTAAATTAATCATTATTTTGTATAAGTTTGTTAGCAATTTAGTGTCTTAAGTAGAGATTTATTTAAAGACAATTCTAACAGCAGTGGGATACCAAGTACAGGGTAGTAGAGGTGGTCCACTCCAGGTGCAGGCACAGAGGGAGTGCACTGCTTTTGGAGAATTTAAAAACAATGATAAAATTCCTGAAAGTTGTTGTTGTTAATATCACCATGCACCACCAAGTCTAAACAATGCCATTGATAAAATCTTTCTCCTCACTGGTGCATACAGCTCCCACTGCCCATCCTTTCTTTGGTATGTCATTCTCTAAGAATAAATGCTAGATATATGTGCAAACCTGCAAATACTATTTATTCATGTGTAGTCATTCATTCATTCTCTGTGTTGATATGGTTGCCAGGGCAGTGCAGAGTTCCCTTTAAATATCTGCATTAAGAAATCTGTATTAAATAGGCAAGAAAAAATAGAGAAATATATATATATACACAGGTAGATATTACCTATCTGTAATATCTATTTGTAAGAGATATCTATATGTAAGAATATCTATCTGTAAGAAAAAATATCTATCTGTAAGAAAAAATAGAGAAATATATATATATATATAGACAGATAGATATTACCTAAGTTTGAAGATTTTATTCTGTTAATGTAAAGGTTATATTCGATAATGTACATACACCTTCAGTAAAGAGCTTGATAAATTTTTACATATATATGTAAGCTGTTTATATATATACATATAATCTTCACCTAGATCAAGATATAGCACCTTTTTATCATCTAGAAGTTTCTTTCATGTCTGTCCCAGTCAATTCCTACCCCTCAGAGGTCATCACTATTCTGACATCTATCACCATAGACTAATTTTGCCTGACTTGCCCATAGTATAAACTGAATCATACAGTTACAAAAAGAGAAGGAAAGAAAGAAAGAAAGAGAAAGAGAGAGAAAAAGAGAGAGAGAGAGAGAGAGGAAAGAAGAAAGGAAGGAAGGAAGGAAGGGAGGGAGGGAGAAGGAAAGAAGGAAAGAAAGAGGGAGGGAGGGAAAAAACTCAATATTAAGAAATGTTTCTTCCATTCTTTTGGGATGAAGTCCCATGATGCTTTTCACTTCTGAAGTGTGTATATCCCATATGTACCTAGAATCTGGCTCTTCTCCAGATTGACCATGACTGAACAAGGCTATCTTCGTGTAACTGGAAACCATTAAAACAGCTGTTATCAAACTAGAGAGGGGCAAAATAAGCAAGCCTTGCTACAATTCTATGGCCATTCTCTTCCTTTAATTCAGTGTAAATAGAAATCCCCAAAGCCTTCATTATTCATTAAAATATCTAAAGCAACATTTTCTCTTCTGCGTTTTATGGAATACCCTGTAAACAAATGGTTCAATGGTCTAATAAGTTCAGGAAATGGTTCACAATATATTCTCCGTTTGGGAAATCAAAATGTGCACATTAAAGGCACTGGGAAATCCCGTGAGAAAACTGTGTGTGTGTGTGTGTGTGTGTGTGTGTGTGTGTGTATCCATTTAACCTAGTGTTTGCAAACTTATATATATATACCAATTTAACCTAGTGTCTACAAACTTATTAAGGGATTTTTTTTGCATGCCAACTTTAAACACCCCATGAAATTAATGTTCTCTAGTAGGAGCTATGGAAAATGCTGGTCTTATTACTTTATTATCACTTTATTAAAAAGTCATCTAGGGGCTTCCCTGGTGGCGCAGTGGTTGAGAGTCCGCCTGCCGATGCAGGGGACACGGGTTCGTGCCCTGGTCTGGGAGGATCCCACATGCCGCGGAGCGGCTGGGCCCGTGAGCCATGGCCACTGAGCCTGCACGTCCGGAGCCTGTGCTGCGCAACGGGAGAGGCCACAGCAGTGAGAGGCCCGCGTACCGCAAAAAAAAAAG